>NC_068438.1:56761402-56786402 GCF_023373465.1 Oncorhynchus keta | reverse complement strand
TGTTGTTATGTTACAGTAGGCTACAGTAAGTAGCTGTGTTGTTATGTTACAGTAGGCTACAGTAAGTTGCTGTGTTGTTGTCATGTTACGGTAGAATACAGTAAGTAGCTGTGTTGTTGTCATGTTACAGTAGACTACAGTCAGTAGCTGTGTTGTTGTCATGTTACGGTAGACTACAGTCAGTAGCTGTGTTGTTGTCATGTTACGGTAGACTACAGTAAGTAGCTGTGTTGTTGTCATGTTATAGTAGGCTCCAGTAAGTAGCTGTGTTGTTGTCATGTTATAGTAGGCTCCAGTAAGTAGCTGTGTTGTTGTCATGTTACGGTAGGCTACAGTAAGTAGCTGTGTTGTTATGTTACAGTAGGCTACAGTAAGTAGCTGTGTTGTTGTCATGTTACGGTAGACTACAGTAAGTAGCTGTGTTGTTGTCATGTTACAGTAGACTACAGTAAGTAGCTGTGTTGTTGTCATGTTATAGTAGGCTCCAGTAAGTAGCTGTGTTGTTGTCATGTTACGGTAGGCTACAGTAAGTAGCTGTGTTGTTATGTTACAGTAGGCTACAGTAAGTAGCTGTGTTGTTGTCATGTTACGGTAGACTACAGTAAGTAGCTGTGTTGTTGTCATGTTACGGTAGACTACAGTAAGTAGCTGTGTTGTTGTCATGTTATAGTAGGCTCCAGTAAGTTGCTGTGTTGTTGTCATGTTACAGTAGACTACAGTAAGTAGCTGTGTTGTTGTCATGTTACAGTAGACTACAGTAAGTAGCTGTGTTGTTGTCATGTTACGGTAGACTACAGTAAGTAGCTGTGTTGTTGTCATGTTACAGTAGACTACAGTCAGTAGCTGTGTTGTTGTCATGTTACGGTAGACTACAGTAAGTAGCTGTGTTGTTGTCATGTTATAGTAGGCTCCAGTAAGTAGCTGTGTTGTTGTCATGTTATAGTAGGCTCCAGTAAGTAGCTGTGTTGTTGTCATGTTACAGTAGGCTCCACTAAGTAGCTGTGTTGTTGTCATGTTACAGTAGACTACAGTAAGTAGCTGTGTTGTTGTCATGTTACAGTAGGCTACAGTAAGTAGCTGTGTTGTTATGTTACAGTAGGCTACAGTAAGTAGCTGTGTTGTTGTCATGTTACAGTAGGCTACAGTAAGTAGCTGTGTTGTTATGTTACAGTAGGTCTACAGTAAGTAGCTGTGTTGTAATGTTACAGTAGGCTACAGTAAGTAGCTGTGTTGTTGTCATGTTACGGTAGACTACAGTCAGTAGCTGTGTTGTTGTCATGTTACGGTAGACTACAGTAAGTAGCTGTGTTGTTGTCATGTTACGGTAGGATGTAAGTAAGTAGCTGTGTTGTTGTCATGTTACGGTAGACTACAGTAAGTCGCTGTGTTGTTGTCATGTTACGGTAGACTACAGTAAGTCGCTGTGTTGTTGTCATGTTACGGTAGACTACAGTAAGTAGCTGTGTTGTTGTCATGTTACGGTAGACTACAGTAAGTAGCTGTGTTGTTGTCATATTACGGTAGACTACAGTAAGTCGCTGTGTTGTTGTCATGTTACGGTAGACTACAGTAAGTAGCTGTGTTGTTGTCATGTTACGGTAGACTACAGTCAGTAGCTGTGTTGTTGTCATGTTACGGTAGACTACAGTAAGTAGCTGTGTTGTTGTCATGTTACGGTAGACTACAGTCAGTAGCTGTGTTGTTGTCATGTTACGGTAGACTACAGTAAGTAGCTGTGTTGTTGTCATGTTACGGTAGACTACAGTAAGTCGCTGTGTTGTTGTCATGTTACAGTAGGCTACAGTAAGTAGCTGTGTTGTCATGATATAGTAGGCTACAGTAAGTAGCTGTGTTGTCATGTTATAGTAGGCTACAGTAAGTAGCTCTGTTGTCATGTTACAGTAGGCTACAGTAAGTAGCTCTGTTGTCATGTTATAGTAGGCTACAGTAAGTAGCTCTGTTGTCATGTTATAGTAGGCTACAGTAAGTAGCTCTGTTGTCATGTTACAGTAGGCTACAGTAAGTAGCTCTGTTGTCATGTTATAGTAGGCTACAGTAAGTAGCTCTGTTGTCATGTTATAGTAGGCTACAGTAAGTAGCTCTGTTGTCATGTTATAGTAGGCTACAGTAAGTAGCTCTGTTGTCATGTTACAGTAGGCTACAGTAAGTAGCTGTGTTGTCATGTTACAGTAGGCTACAGTAAGTAGCTCTGTTGTCATGTTATAGTAGGCTACAGTAAGTAGCTCTGTTGTTATGTTACAGTAGGCTACAGTAAGTAGCTCTGTTGTCATGTTACAGTAGGCTACAGTAAGTAGCTGTGTTGTTATGTTACAGTAGGCTACAGTAAGTAGCTCTGTTGTCATGTTACAGTAGGCTACAGTAAGTAGCTGTGTTGTTATGTTACAGTAGGCTACAGTAAGTAGCTCTGTTGTCATGTTACAGTAGGCTACAGTAAGTAGCTCTGTTGTCATGTTACAGTAGGCTACAGTAAGTAGCTCTGTTGTCATGTTATAGTAGGCTACAGTGTTGCTCCATTCTTGTTTAACACCATTTCAACATTGTTTTCAGCTTGTGTGATGAAAGAGGGAATAATATTTTATATGATTTAATTATTATGCTCGATAGTAGTAAGCTGTAGTTCCTGAATGCAACATGAAAAATGAAACATGTCAATGTGAAAAGTAGCATTTTGCTAGTTATCCGATTACCATGAATTGATAAACTAGTACCAATTTATTAACCATCACTCATCATGACTACAGTGTTTCAAAAAGCATCAATTAATGTCTGTCTTTGGCCTCCGGCAAAATGCAATGGCACTGACAATAGCAGATAGCCAATCCTGGACACCTACTGTATGGTTATCTACTCTGTGGTGACAATAGCAGATAGCCAATCCTGGACACCTACTGTATGGTTATCTACTCTGTGGTGACAATAGCAGATAGCCAATCCTGGACACCTACTGTATGGTTATCTACTCTGTGGTGACAATAGCAGATAGCCAATCCTGGACACCTACTGTATGGTTATCTACTCTGTGGTGACAATAGCAGATAGCCAATCCTGGACACCTACTGTATGGTTATCTACTCTGTGGTGACAATAGCAGATAGCCAATCCTGGACACCTACTGTATGGTTATCTACTGCTCTGTGGTGACAATAGCAGATAGCCAATCCTGGACACCTACTGTATGGTTATCTACTCTGTGGTGACAATAGCAGATAGCCAATCCTGGACACCTACTGTATGGTTATCTACTCTGTGGTGACAATAGCAGATAGCCAATCCTGGACACCTACTGTATGGTTATCTACTCTGTGGTGACAATAGCAGATAGCCAATCCTGGACACCTACTGTATGGTTATCTACTCTGTGGTGACAATAGCAGATAGCCAATCCTGACAACTGTATGGTTATCTACTCTGTGGTGACAATAGCAGATAGCCAATCCTGGACACCTACTGTATGGTTATCTAATCTGTGGTGACAATAGCAGATAGCCAATCCTGGACACCTACTGTATGGTTATCTACTCTGTGGTGACAATAGCAGATAGCCAATCCTGGACACCTACTGTATGGTTATCTACTCTGTGGTGACAATAGCAGATAGCCAATCCTGGACACCTACTGTATGGTTATCTACTCTGTGGTGACAATAGCAGATAGCCAATCCTGGACACCTACTGTATGGTTATCTACTCTGTGGTGACAATAGCAGATAGCCAATCCTGGACACCTACTGTATGGTTATCTACTCTGTGGTGACAATAGCAGATAGCCAATCCTGGACACCTACTGTATGGTTATCTACTCTGTGGTGACAATAGCAGATAGCCAATCCTGGACACCTACTGTATGGTTATCTACTCTGTGGTGACAATAGCAGATAGCCAATCCTGGACACCTACTGTATGGTTATCTACTCTCCTCTCTATCTCTTTGCCACTCCGTTTATTGTGTTTTCACTCTGCATATCATCCGTAGTGAACCGCAGCCAGTCTCTTCTCTCATCTGACTTCAGCACCGCTGCAGTATAATGCCTAAAATGCATAGAAGATATTATAAGATACTCCAGAATAACTGTCCCTCTACAGAAGCACAAAGGACAGGTTGATTTGGATACTCCAGAATAACTATCCCTCTACAGAAGCACAAAGGACAGGTTGATTTGGATACTCCAGAATAACTATCCCTCTACAGAAGCACAAAGGACAGGTTGATTTAGATACTCCAGAATAACTATCCCTCTACAGAAGCACAAAGGACAGGTTGATTTGGATACTCCAGAATAACTATCCCTCTACAGAAGCACAAAGGACAGGTTGATTTGGATACTCCAGAATACTATCCCTCTACAGAAGCACAAAGGACAGGGTGATTTGGATAGACCCTTTACTTCATCACTAGATTGAAGATGAATGCAAGGATTTATCCGTTCATTAGTTCTATATAGTTTTAACATACTCAAGTTTAGGGTTGCATATATTTGGGTAATATTCAGAGGTGGAAACTTTCAGAGGGAATTAACGGGAATTTATGGGAATTAACGAAAATATATGCAAATTAATATTAATACCATTTAAATATAGATGTGTTTTGCATTGGATATATTTACCATATCATGTGTGAGACAGAAACATAAACCTTATCATAAGTAGACATAATTGTTGCAAATTATTAAATCCTTCCAATAGAAATGTAAAAAAACGAATTGAACATTAATTAAATGAGTTGACTCTTCACATGGGATGATTTCACTGAACAACAACAGAAAGGGAATCTTGAATGATCCATCACATCTCCTAAAAACATGTTCAACATACATCTGTTAAATTATAGTTTCAAGACTAAAGCTTTGGTTGTCTTCCTCTCAGGCTTCCATGTCTTCTCCCTGGACCTCTTCAATGTCCACCTCATGAACATCAGACTCTGAAGCCTCATTTTCACTGTCACTTTCCAACCTAGTTGAGGATGGCTCGTTGTCAGGCTCATATTTGCCCGGATGGCCACCAATTTTTCAAGCCTTGTATTGGTCAGCCTGTTGCGTGCTTTGGTGTGTGTGTTCCCAAACAAGGACCAGTTGCGCTCTGAGGCGGCTGATGTTGATGGGATTTGGAGGATGATGGAGGCAACAGGGGAAAGAGCCTCAGATCCACAAAGTCCCTTCCACCAGGTGGCTGATGAGACATGTTAGCACGACTGCCATATTGCATCTCCATCCCAAAGCCCTTGCTTGGAAGAGTACTTTGTCAGACTGCCAAGAAACTTGCCTTAATCCAGGCCAAGGTGGCGAGACACGGTAGTGATGACACCATAGGCCTTGTTGCACCAGACAGGATGCTCTTGCCAGCGTACTTGGGGTCCAACATGTACGCTGCGGCGTGTATGAGCTTTAGGCAGACGTCTTCACGCTTTTTGATGCATTTCACAACTGAAGTTTCCTCTGCTTGGAGCAACAGTGAAATGGGCAATGCAGTACATAGTTCGTCTCTTACATCTGCAAGCAGAGTCTGAACATCAGACAGGATGGCATTGTCTCCCTCAATCCGTGCCATGGCTACTGTTATAGGTTTCAGGAGTGTCAGACTGCTTACCACTCTCTCCCAAAATACATCATCCAGGAGGATCCTCTTGATGGGGCTGTCCATATCGGGTGACTGTGATATGGCCATTTCTTAGAGAGACTCCTACCCCTCCTGGAGACTGTCAAACATGATGACAACACTACCCCAATGGGTGTTGCTGGGCAGCTTCAATGTGGTGCTCTTATTCTTCTCACTTTGCTTGGTGAGGTAGATTGCTCCTATAACTTGATGACCCTTCACATACCTAACCATTTACTTGGCTCTCTTGTAGAGTGTATCCATTATTTTCAGTGCCATGATGTCCTTGAGGAGCAGATTCAATGCATGAGCAGCACAGCCAATGGGTGTGATGTGAGGGAAGGACTCCTCCACTTTACACCAAGCAGCCTTCATGTTCGCAGCATTGTCTGGCACCAGTGCAAATACCTTCTGTGTTCCAAGGTCATTGATGACTGCCTTCAGCTCATCTGCAATGTAGAGACTGGTGTGTCTGTTGTCCCTTGTGTCTGTGCTCTGGTAGAATACTAGTTGAGGGGTGGAGATGATGTAGTTAATTATTCCTTGCCCACAAACATTCGACCACCCATCAGAGATGATTGTAATAGTCTGCTTTCCCTATGATTTGCTTGACCTTCACTTGAACTCTGTTGAACTCTGCATCCAGCAAATGAGTAGATAAAGCATGTCTGGTTGGAGGGGTGTATCCTGGGCAAAGAACATTCAGAAATCTCTTCCAATACACATTGTCTGTGAGCATCAGAGGTGAACCAGTTGCATACACAGCTCGACATTCATCAGTATTTCTCTGACTACGTTCTTCTATTGAGTCAAAAAAACTTCTGATTCCAGGAGTACCATGAGCTGTTGCTATCGATAATGTGTCCTGAAGAGGGCACGACAAAACCTATTCCCCCTCAGGAGACTGAAAAGATTTGGGTCCTCAGGCATGGCTCAGATCCTCAAATGGTTTTACAGCTGCACCATCAAGAGCATCCTGATCATGGTATGGCAACTGCTCGGCCACAGAGGGTAGTGCGTACGGCCCAGCACATCACAGGGGCCAAGCATCCTGCTATCCTCGACCTCTATACCAGGCGGTGTCAGAGGAAGGCCCTAAAATTGTCATAGACTCCAGCCACCCTGGTCATAGACTGTTCTCTCTGCTACCACACAGCAAGTGGTACCGGAGTGCCAAGTCTAGGTCCAATTGGCTTCTAAACAGCTTCTACCCCCAACCCATAAGACTCCTGACCAGCTAATCAAATGGCTACCCAGACTATTTGCATTGCCCACCCCCTGACCCATACTGCTGCTACTCTCTGTTATTATCTATGTATAGCCACTTCAATAACTCTGCCTACATGTACATAATTACCTCAATTACCTCAACAACCGTGGCCTCCGCACATTGACACTGTACCGGTACTTGCACCATCTTAAAAAGATGAGAGGCCTGTAATTTTCATCAGAGGTCCACCTCAACTATGACAGACAAAAATAGAAAAACAATCCAGAAAAATCACATTGTAGGATTTTTAATGAATTTATTTGCAAATTATGGTGGAAAATAAGCATTTAATGTTAATGTTAATGTTGGTATTTGTTTCGTTGGGCGATTTATCACCATGTTAAAAAGTACAGGTGAGAGATGAGTTGTTCTCTGCCTTCGGGGAGCAAAGAAGAGAGAACCTAGGAGAGGGAGGTTCAGGCGATGCTTGTACAGCAGGTAGGGATGGTCTTATCTATCTCAGGATGGAGTGGTGTAATGTAGTGAGGGTCTTAACTATCTCAGGATGGAGTGGTGTAATGTAGTGAGGGTCTTATCTATCCCAGGATGGAGTGGTGTAATGTAGTGAGGGTCTTATCTATCTCAGGATGGAGTGGTGTAATGTAGTGAGGGTCTTATCCATCCCAGGATGGAGTGGTGTAATGTAGTGAGGGTCTTATCTATCTCAGGATGGTGTGGTGTAATGTAGTGAGGGTCTTATCTAACTCAGGATGGAGTGGTGTGATGTAGTGAGGGTCTTATCTATCCCAGGATGGAGTGGTGTAATGTAGTGAGGGTCTTATCTATCCCAAGATGGAGTGGTGTAATGTAGTGAGGGTGTTATCTATCTCAAGATGGAGTGGTGTGATGTAGTGAGGGTGTTATCTATCTCAAGATGGAGTGGTGTAATGTAGTGAGGGTCTTATCTATCCCAAGATGGAGTGGTGTAATGTAGTGAGGGTCTTATCTATCCCAGGATGGAGTGGTGTAATGTAATGAGGGTCTTATTTATCTCAGGATGGAGTGGTGTAATGTAGTGAGGGTCTTATCTATCCCAGGATGGAGTGGTGTAATGTAGTGAGGGTCTTATTTATCTCAGGATGGAGTGGTGTAATGTAGTGAGGGTCTTATCTATCCCAGGATGGAGTGGTGTAATGTAGTGAGGGTCTTATTTATCTCAGGATGGAGTGGTGTAATGTAGTGAGGGTCTTATCTATCTCAGGATGGAGTGGTGTAATGTAGTGAGGGTCTTATCCATCCCAGGATGGAGTGGTGTAATGTAGTGAGGGTCTTATCTATCTCAGGATGGAGTGGTGTAATGTAGTGAGGGTCTTATCCATCCCAGGATGGAGTGGTGTAATGTAGTGAGGGTCTTATCCATCCCAGGATGGAGTGGTGTAATGTAGTGAGGGTCTTATCTATCCCAGGATGGAGTGGTGTAATGTAGTGAGGGTCTTATCTATCTCAGGATGGAGTGGTGTAATGTAGTGAGGGTCTTATCCATCCCAGGATGGAGTGGTGTAATGTAGTGAGGGTCTTATCTATCTCAGGATGGTGTGGTGTAATGTAGTGAGGGTCTTATCTAACTCAGGATGGAGTGGTGTGATGTAGTGAGGGTCTTATCTATCCCAGGATGGAGTGGTGTAATGTAGTGAGGGTCTTATCTATCCCAAGATGGAGTGGTGTAATGTAGTGAGGGTGTTATCTATCTCAAGATGGAGTGGTGTGATGTAGTGAGGGTGTTATCTATCTCAAGATGGAGTGGTGTAATGTAGTGAGGGTGTTATCTATCTCAAGATGGAGTGGTGTAATGTAGTGAGGGTCTTATCTATCTCAGGACGGAGTGGTGTAATGTAATGAGGGTCTTATTTATCTCAGGATGGAGTGGTGTAATGTAGTGAGGGTCTTATCTATCCCAGTATGGAGTGGTGTAATGTAGTGAGGGTCTTATTTATCTCAGGATGGAGTGGTGTAATGTAGTGAGGGTCTTATCTATCCCAGGATGGAGTGGTGTAATGTAGTGAGGGTCTTATTTATCTCAGGATGGAGTGGTGTAATGTAGTGAGGGTCTTATCTATCCCAGGATGGAGTGGTGTAATGTAGTGAGGGTCTTATCTATCTCATGATGGAGTGGTGTAATGTAGTGAGGGTCTTATCTATCTCAGGATGGAGTGGTGTAATGTAGTGAGGGACTTATCTATCTCAGGATGGAGTGGTGTAATGTAGTGAGGGTCTTAACTATCTCAGGATGGAGTGGTGTAATGTAGTGAGGGTCTTATCTATCCCAGGATGGAGTGGTGTAATGTAGTGAGGGTCTTATCTATCCCAGGATGGAGTGGTGTAATGTAGTGAGGGTCTTATCTATCTCAGGATGGAGTGGTGTAATGTAGTGAGGGTCTTATCTATCTCAGGATGGAGTGGTGTAATGTAGTGAGGGTCTTATCTATCTCAGGATGGAGTGGTGTAATGTAGTGAGGGTCTTATCCATCCCAGGATGGAGTGGTGTAATGTAGTGAGGGTCTTATCTATCTCAGGATGGTGTGGTGTAATGTAGTGAGGGTCTTATCTAACTCAGGATGGAGTGGTGTGATGTAGTGAGGGTCTTATCTATCCCAGGATGGAGTGGTGTAATGTAGTGAGGGTCTTATCTATCCCAAGATGGAGTGGTGTAATGTAGTGAGGGTCTTATCTATCTCAAGATGGAGTGGTGTGATGTAGTGAGGGTGTTATCTATCTCAAGATGGAGTGGTGTAATGTAGTGAGGGTCTTATCTATCTCAAGATGGAGTGGTGTAATGTAGTGAGGGTCTTATCTATCTCAGGATGGAGTGGTGTAATGTAGTGAGGGTCTTATTTATCTCAGGATGGAGTGGTGTAATGTAGTGAGGGTCTTATCTATCCCAGGATGGAGTGGTGTAATGTAGTGAGGGTCTTATTTATCTCAGGATGGAGTGGTGTAATGTAGTGAGGGTCTTATCTATCCCAGGATGGAGTGGTGTAATGTAGTGAGGGTCTTATTTATCTCAGGATGGAGTGGTGTAATGTAGTGAGGGTCTTATCTATCCCAGGATGGAGTGGTGTAATGTAGTGAGGGTCTTATCTATCTCATGATGGAGTGGTGTAATGTAGTGAGGGTCTTATCTATCTCAGGATGGAGTGGTGTAATGTAGTGAGGGACTTATCTATCTCAGGATGGAGTGGTGTAATGTAGTGAGGGTCTTAACTATCTCAGGATGGAGTGGTGTAATGTAGTGAGGGTCTTATCTATCCCAGGATGGAGTGGTGTAATGTAGTGAGGGTCTTATCTATCCCAGGATGGAGTGGTGTAATGTAGTGAGGGTCTTATCTATCTCAGGATGGAGTGGTGTAATGTAGTGAGGGTCTTATCCATCCCAGGATGGAGTGGTGTGATGTAGTGAGGGTCGTATCCATCCCAGGATGGAGTGGTGTAATGTAGTGAGGGTGTTATCCATCCCAGGATGGAGTGGTGTAATGTAGTGAGGGTCTTATCCATCCCAGGATGGAGTGGTGTGATGTAGTGAGGGTCTTATCTATCTCAGGATGGAGTGGTGTAATGTAGTGAGGGTCTTATCCATCCCAGGATGGAGTGGTGTAATGTAGTGAGGGTCTTATCCCTCCCAGGGTGGAGTGGTGTGATGTAGTGAGGGTCTTATTTATCTCAGGATGGAGTGGTGTAATATAGTGAGGGTCTTATCTACCCCAGGGTGGAGTGGTGTAATGTAGTGAGGGTCTTATCTATCCCAGGATGGAGTGGTGTGATGTAGTGAGGGTCTTATCAATCTCAGGATGGAGTGGTGTGATGTAGTGAGGGTCGTATCCATCCCAGGATGGAGTGGTGTAATGTAGTGAGGGTGTTATCCATCCCAGGATGGAGTGGTGTAATGTAGTGAGGGTCTTATCCATCCCAGGATGGAGTGGTGTGATGTAGTGAGGGTCTTATCTATCTCAGGATGGAGTGGTGTAATGTAGTGAGGGTCTAATTTATCTCAGGATGGAGTGGTGTAATGTAGTGAGGGTCTTATCTATCCCAGGATGAAGTGGTGTAATGTAATGAGGGTCTTATTTATCTCAGGATGGAGTGGTGTAATGTAGTGAGGGTCTTAACTATCTCAGGACGGAGTGGTGTGATGTAGTGATGGATGGTCTTATCTATCTCAGGATGGAGTGGTGTAATGTAGTGAGGGTCTTATCTATCTCAGGATGGAGTGGTGTAATGTAGTGAGGGTCTTATCTATCTCAGGATGGAGTGGTGTAATGTAGTGAGGGTCTTATCTATCTCAGGATGGAGTGGTGTAATGTAGTGAGGGTCTTATCTATCTCAGGATGGAGTGGTGTAATGTAGTGAGGGTCTTATCTATCCCAGGATGGAGTGGTGTGATGTAGTGAGGGTCTTAACTATCTCAGGATGGAGTGGTGTGATGTAGTGAGGGTCTTATCTATCCCAGGATGGAGTGGTGTAATGTAGTGAGGGTCTTATCTATTTCAGGACGGAGTGGTGTGATGTAGTGAGGGTCTTATCTATCTCAGGATGGAGTGGTGTAATGTAGTGAGGGTCTTATCCATCCCAGGATGGAGTGGTGTAATGTAGTGAGGGTCTTATCTATCCCAGGATGGAGTGGTGTGATGTAGTGAGGGTCTTAACTATCTCAGGATGGAGTGGTGTGCTGTAGTGAGGTTCTTATCTATCCCAGGATGGAGTGGTGTAATGTAGTGAGGGTCTTATTTATCTCAGGATGGAGTGGTGTAATGTAGTGAGGGTCTTATCTATCCCAGGATGGAGTGGTGTAATGTAATGAGGGTCTTATCTATCTCAGGATGGAGTGGTGTAATGTAGTGAGGGTCTTATCTATCTCAGGATGGAGTGGTGTAATGTAGTGAGGGTCTTATCCATCCCAGGATGGAGTGGTGTAATGTAGTGAGGGTCTTATCTATCTCAGGATGGTGTGGTGTAATGTAGTGAGGGTCTTATCTAACTCAGGATGGAGTGGTGTGATGTAGTGAGGGTCTTATCTATCCCAGGATGGAGTGGTGTAATGTAGTGAGGGTCTTATCTATCCCAAGATGGAGTGGTGTAATGTAGTGAGGGTGTTATCTATCTCAAGATGGAGTGGTGTGATGTAGTGAGGGTGTTATCTATCTCAAGATGGAGTGGTGTAATGTAGTGAGGGTGTTATCTATCTCAAGATGGAGTGGTGTAATGTAGTGAGGGTCTTATCTATCTCAGGACGGAGTGGTGTAATGTAATGAGGGTCTTATTTATCTCAGGATGGAGTGGTGTAATGTAGTGAGGGTCTTATCTATCCCAGGATGGAGTGGTGTAATGTAGTGAGGGTCTTATTTATCTCAGGATGGAGTGGTGTAATGTAGTGAGGGTCTTATCTATCCCAGGATGGAGTGGTGTAATGTAGTGAGGGTCTTATTTATCTCAGGATGGAGTGGTGTAATGTAGTGAGGGTCTTATCTATCCCAGGATGGAGTGGTGTAATGTAGTGAGGGTCTTATCTATCTCATGATGGAGTGGTGTAATGTAGTGAGGGTCTTATCTATCTCAGGATGGAGTGGTGTAATGTAGTGAGGGTCTTATCTATCTCAGGATGGAGTGGTGTAATGTAGTGAGGGTCTTAACTATCTCAGGATGGAGTGGTGTAATGTAGTGAGGGTCTTATCTATCCCAGGATGGAGTGGTGTAATGTAGTGAGGGTCTTATCTATCCCAGGATGGAGTGGTGTAATGTAGTGAGGGTCTTATCTATCTCAGGATGGAGTGGTGTAATGTAGTGAGGGTCTTATCCATCCCAGGATGGAGTGGTGTGATGTAGTGAGGGTCGTATCCATCCCAGGATGGAGTGGTGTAATGTAGTGAGGGTGTTATCCATCCCAGGATGGAGTGGTGTAATGTAGTGAGGGTCTTATCCATCCCAGGATGGAGTGGTGTGATGTAGTGAGGGTCTTATCTATCTCAGGATGGAGTGGTGTAATGTAGTGAGGGTCTTATCCATCCCAGGATGGAGTGGTGTAATGTAGTGAGGGTCTTATCTATCCCAGGATGGAGTGGTGTGATGTAGTGAGGGTCTTATTTATCTCAGGATGGAGTGGTGTAATATAGTGAGGGTCTTATCTATCCCAGGGTGGAGTGGTGTAATGTAGTGAGGGTCTTATCTATCCCAGGATGGAGTGGTGTGATGTAGTGAGGGTCTTATCAATCTCAGGATGGAGTGGTGTGATGTAGTGAGAGGAGGGTCTTATCCATCCCAGGATGGAGTGGTGTAATGTAGTGAGGGTGTTATCCATCCCAGGATGGAGTGGTGTAATGTAGTGAGGGTCTTATCCATCCCAGGATGGAGTGGTGTGATGTAGTGAGGGTCTTATCTATCTCAGGATGGAGTGGTGTAATGTAGTGAGGGTCTAATTTATCTCAGGATGGAGTGGTGTAATGTAGTGAGGGTCTTATCTATCCCAGGATGAAGTGGTGTAATGTAATGAGGGTCTTATTTATCTCAGGATGGAGTGGTGTAATGTAGTGAGGGTCTTAACTATCTCAGGATGGAGTGGTGTGATGTAGTGATGGATGGTCTTATCTATCTCAGGATGGAGTGGTGTAATGTAGTGAGGGTCTTATCTATCTCAGGATGGAGTGGTGTAATGTAGTGAGGGTCTTATCTATCTCAGGATGGAGTGGTGTAATGTAGTGAGGGTCTTATCTATCTCAGGATGGAGTGGTGTAATGTAGTGAGGGTCTTATCTATCTCAGGATGGAGTGGTGTGATGTAGTGAGGGTCTTATCTATCTCAGGATGGAGTGGTGTGATGTAGTGAGGGTCTTAACTATCTCAGGATGGAGTGGTGTGATGTAGTGAGGGTCTTATCTATCTCAGGATGGAGTGGTGTAATGTAGTGAGGGTCTTATCTATCTCAGGATGGAGTGGTGTAATGTAGTGAGGGTCTTATCTATCTCAGGATGGAGTGGTGTAATGTAGTGAGGGTCTTATCTATCCCAGGATGGAGTGGTGTGATGTAGTGAGGGTCTTATCTATCTCAGGATGGAGTGGTGTGATGTAGTGAGGGTCTTAACTATCTCAGGATGGAGTGGTGTGCTGTAGTGAGGTTCTTATCTATCCCAGGATGGAGTGGTGTAATGTAGTGAGGGTCTTATTTATCTCAGGATGGAGTGGTGTAATGTAGTGAGGGTCTTATCTATCCCAGGATGGAGTGGTGTAATGTAATGAGGGTCTTATTTATCTCAGGATGGAGTGGTGTAATGTAGTGAGGGTCTTATCTATCTCAGGATGGAGTGGTGTAATGTAGTGAGTGTCTTATCTATCTCAGGATGGAGTGGTGTAATGTAGTGAGGGTCTTATCTATCTCAGGATGGAGTGGTGTAATGTAGTGAGTGTCTTATCTATCTCAGGATGGAGTGGTGTAATGTAGTGAGGGTCTTATCTATCTCAGGATGGAGTGGTGTAATGTAGTGAGGGTCTTATTTATACCAGGATGGAGTGGTGTAATGTAGTGAGGGTCTTATCTATCCCAGGATGGAGTGGTGTAATGTAGTGAGGGTCTTATCCATCCCAGGATGGAGTGGTGTGATGTAGTGAGGGTCTTATCTATCTCATGATGGAGTGGTGTAATGTAGTGAGGGTCTTATCTATCTCAGGATGGAGTGGTGTAATGTAGTGAGGGTCTTATCCATCTCAGGATGGAGTGGTGTAATGTAGTGAGGGTCTTAACTATCTCAGGATGGAGTGGTGTGATGTAGTGAGGGTCTTATCTATCCCAGGATGGAGTGGTGTAATGTAGTGAGGGTCTTATCTATCCCAGGATGGAGTGGTGTAATGTAGTGAGGGTCTTATCTATCTCAGGATGGACTGGTGTAATGTAGTGAGGGTCTTATTTGTCTCAGGATGGAGTGGTGTAATGTAGTGAGGGTCTTAACTATCTCAGGACAGAGTGGTGTGATGTAGTGATGGTCTTATCTATCCCAGGATGGAGTGGTGTGATGTAGTGAGGGTCTTATCTATCCCAGGATGGAGTGGTGTAATGTAGTGAGGGTCTTATCTATCCCAGGATGGAGTGGTGTAATGTAGTGAGGGTCTTAACTATCTCAGGATGGAGTGGTGTGATGTAGTGAGGGTCTTATCTATCCCAGGATGGAGTGGTGTAATGTAGTGAGGGTCTTATCTATCTCAGGATGGAGTGGTGTAATGTAATGAGGGTCTTATTTATCTCAGGATGGAGTGGTGTAATGTAGTGAGGGTCTTATCTATCCCAGGATGGAGTGGTGTAATGTAGTGAGGGTCTTATCTATCTCAGGATGGAGTGGTGTAATGTAGTGAGGGTCTTATCCATCCCAGGATGGAGTGGTGTAATGTAGTGAGGGTCTTATCCCTCCCAGGGTGGAGTGGTGTGATGTAGTGAGGGTCTTATTTATCTCAGGGTGGAGTGGTGTAATATAGTGAGGGTCTTATATACCCCAGGGTGGAGTGGTGTAATGTAGTGAGGGTCTTATCTATCCCAGGATGGAGTGGTGTGATGTAGTGAGGGTCTTATCTATCTCAGGATGGAGTGGTGTGATGTAGTGAGGGTCTTATCCATCCCAGGATGGAGTGGTGTAATGTAGTGAGGGTGTTATCCATCCCAGGATGGAGTGGTGTAATGTAGTGAGGATCTTATCCATCCCAGGATGGAGTGGTGTGATGTAGTGAGGGTCTTATCTATCTCAGGATGGAGTGGTGTAATGTAGTGAGGGTCTAATTTATCTCAGGATGGAGTGGTGTAATGTAGTGAGGGTCTTATCTATCCCAGGATGAAGTGGTGTAATGTAGTGAGGGTCTTAACTATCTCAGGACGGAGTGGTGTGATGTAGTGATGGATGGTCTTATCTATCTCAGGATGGAGTGGTGTAATGTAGTGAGGGTCTTATCTATCTCAGGATGGAGTGGTGTAATGTAGTGAGGGTCTTATCTATCTCAGGATGGAGTGGTGTAATGTAGTGAGGGTCTTATCTATCTCAGGATGGAGTGGTGTAATGTAGTGAGGGTCTTATCTATCTCAGGATGTAGTGGTGTAATGTAGTGAGGGTCTTAACTATCTCAGGATGGAGTGGTGTAATGTAGTGAGGGTCTTAACTATCTCAGGATGGAGTGGTGTAATGTAGTGAGGGTGTTATCTATCCCAGGATGGAGTGGTGTAATGTAGTGAGGGTCTTAACTATCTCAGGATGGAGTGGTGTGATGTAGTGAGGTTCTTATCTATCCCAGGATGGAGTGGTGTAATGTAGTGAGGGTGTTATCCATCCCATGATGGAGTGGTGTAATGTAGTGAGGGTCTTATCTATCTCAGGATGGAGTGGTGTAATGTAGTGAGGGTCTTATCTATCCCAAGATGGAGTGGTGTAATGTAGTGAGGGTCTTATCTATCCCAGGATGGAGTGGTGTAATGTAGTGAGGGTGTTATCCATCCCAGGATGGAGTGGTGTAATGTAGTGAGGGTGTTATCCATCCCAGGATGGAGTGGTGTAATGTAGTGAGGATCTTATCCATCCCAGGATGGAGTGGTGTGATGTAGTGAGGGTCTTATCTATCTCAGGATGGAGTGGTGTAATGTAGTGAGGGTCTAATTTATCTCAGGATGGAGTGGTGTAATGTAGTGAGGGTCTTATCTATCCCAGGATGAAGTGGTGTAATGTAGTGAGGGTCTTAACTATCTCAGGATGGAGTGGTGTGATGTAGTGATGGTCTTGGTCTTATCTATCTCAGGATGGAGTGGTGTAATGTAGTGAGGGTCTTATCTATCTCAGGATGGAGTGGTGTAATGTAGTGAGGGTCTTATCTATCTCAGGATGGAGTGGTGTAATGTAGTGAGGGTCTTATCTATCTCAGGATGGTGTGGTGTAATGTAGTGAGGGTCTTAACTATCTCAGGATGGAGTGGTGTAATGTAGTGAGGGTCTTAACTATCTCAGGATGGAGTGGTGTAATGTAGTGAGGGTGTTATCTATCCCAGGATGGAGTGGTGTAATGTAGTGAGGGTCTTAACTATCTCAGGATGGAGTGGTGTGATGTAGTGAGGTTCTTATCTATCCCAGGATGGAGTGGTGTAATGTAGTGAGGGTGTTATCCATCCCATGATGGAGTGGTGTAATGTAGTGAGGGTCTTATCTATCTCAGGATGGAGTGGTGTAATGTAGTGAGGGTCTTATCTATCCCAAGATGGAGTGGTGTAATGTAGTGAGGGTCTTATCTATCCCAGGATGGAGTGGTGTAATGTAGTGAGGGTGTTATCCATCCCAGGATGGAGTGGTGTAATGTAGTGAGGGTCTTATCTATCCCAGGATGGAGTGGTGTAATATAGTGAGGGTGTTATCTATCTCCGGTTTGCAACTGCACATAGGGAAAAATATCGTACTTCGGTCTGATGAATCAAAAATAGAACTGTTTGGCCATAATGACCATTGTTATGTTTGGAGGAAAATGGACACTTGCAAGCCAAAGAACACCATCCCAACCATGAAGCACAGGGGTGGCAGCATAATGTTGTGGGGGTGCTTTGCTGCAGGAGGGACTGTGGTACATCCAAATATAGATGGCATCATGAGTAGGGAAAATTATGTGGATATATTGAAGCAACATCTCAAGACATCAGTCAGGAAGTTAAAGCTTGGTCACAAATGGGTCTTCCAAATGGACAATGACCCCAAGCATACTTCCAAAGTTGTGGCAAAATGGCTTAAGGACAACAAAGTCAAGGTATTGGAGTGGCCATCACAAAGACCTGACCTCCATCCTATAGAAATATGTGGGCAGATCTTAAAAAGCGTGTGCGAGCAAGGAGACCTACAAACCTTCCCACAATTTATTGTGGGAAGGCTACCCAAAACGTTTGACCCAAGTTAAACAATTTAAAGGCAATGCTACCAAATACTAATCCTAACTGACCTAACACAGGGAATACTTACTAAGATTAAATGTCAGGAATTGTGAACAACTGAGTTTAAATGTATTTGGCTAAATTGAATGTAAACTTGCGACTTCAACTGTACATCACCTCTCCTACTCAGGTCCAAGACTCTCCAGTGACCTGTTGTTCATCTGCTTTTCATCAAATATACAGGCTACAGATGTAAAATCTCAAAACCAAATGATCCATTTAACCAACATCTAGTGAATCGTAGTCTACAGCCAATCCTCTTTGTATTAAAAGAAAACAATCACCTAGAAAAACAGCAGTGAACCATCAGTTTTATTCCTCCCTGGAACTAGTAGCCTGTAAGTCTGTTTAGAACGAAGCGTCAAGAAAGTAGAGATCTAGTATTGTGCTGCAGGTCTATGAGTGTCAACATCAATATCTATCCAGTGATAGGATAGTGGGAAGGGCAGGAAGAAGCACATCAATATCTATCCAGTGATAGGATAGTGGGAAGGGCAGGAAGAAGCACATCAATATCCATCCATCCATCCATGCATTTGGGGAGGCAGGTAGCCTAGTAGTTAGAGCATTGGGCCAGTACCCAAAAGGTTGCTGGATCGAATCCCAGAGCTGACAAGTAAAACATCTGTGGTTCTTCCCCTGAACAAGGCAGTTAACCCACTGTTCCCCTGAACAAGGCAGTTTAAGCCACTGTTCCCCTGAACAAGGCAGTTAACCCACTGTTCCCCTGAACAAGGCAGTTAACCCACTGTTCCCCTGAACAGGCAGTTAACCCACTGTTCCCCTGAACAAGGCAGTTAACCCACTGTTCCCCTGAACAAGGCAGTTAACCCACTGTTCCCCTGAACAAGGCAGTTAACCCACTGTTCCCCTCAACAAGGCAGTTTAAGCCACTGTTCCCCTGAACAAGGCAGTTAACCCACTGTTCCCTGAACAAGGCAGTTAACCCACTGTTCCCCTGAACAAGGCAGTTTAAGCCACTGTTCCCTGAACAAGGCAATTAACCCACTGTTCCCTGAACAAGGCAGTTAACCCACTGTTCCCTGAACAGGCAGTTAACCCACTGTTACCCTGAACAAGGCAGTTAACACACTGTTCCCCTGAACAAGGCAGTTAACCCACTGTTCCTCTGAACAAGGCAGTTAACCCACTGTTCCCCTGAACAAGGCAGTTAACCCACTGTTCCCCTGAACAAGGCAGTTAACCCACTGTTCCCCTGAACAAGGCAATTAACTCACTGTTCCCCTGAACAAGGCAGTTAACCCACTGTTCCCCTGAACAAGGCAGTTAACCCACTGTTCCTCTGAACAAGGCAGTTAACCCACTGTTCCCCTGAACAAGGCAGTTTAAGCCACTGTTCCCCTGAACAAGGCAGTTAACCCACTGTTCCCCTGAACAAGGCAATTAACTCACTGTTCCCCTGAACAAGGCAGTTAACCCACTGTTCCCCTGAACAAGGCAGTTAACCCACTGTTCCTAGACCAGTTAACCCAGTGTTCCCCTGAACAAGGCAGTTAACCCAGTGTTCCCCTGAACAAGGCAGTTAACCCAATGTTCCCCTGAACAAGGCAGTTTAACCCACTGTTCCCCTGAACAAGGCAGTTAACCCACTGTTCCCCTGAACAAGGCAATTAACCCACTGTTCCCCTGAACAAGGCAGTTAACCCACTGTTCCCCTGAACAAGGCAGTTAACCCACTGTTCCCCTGAACAAGGCAGTTAACCCACTGTTCCCCTAAACAAGGCAGTTAACCCACTGTTCCCCTAAACAAGGCAGTTAACCCACTGTTCCCCTGAACAGGCAGTTAACCCACTGCTCTCCAGCAGGCTGTCATTGTAAATAATAATTTGTTCTTAACTGACTTGCCTATTTAAATAAAATGTAAATATGCATCCTGGGATAGGATGGTGGGAAGGGCATGAAGAAGCACATCAGTAGATGCCTGTTAGTGGATTTCCAGCACCACACAATATGTAGTTATCAACTATTACTGTCACAGTGGTCATGTACTGTAAGGAGCCTACAGCACAGAGGAGGATAGCATGTGTAGGTTTTGAGTTTGCCCTTGGGGACGGCGCCACGTGACAGCACTCTCCAGGCTAGAGAAAGTGAGTTTGTGCATCGCAAATGGTTCACTATTCCCTACATAGTGCAATACTTTGACCAGGGCCCATAGGGTTCTGTAGAGAATAGGGGGAAATATCCAATGTATTTCTTGAAGTGTGCCAGTGGCCCAGAAACTGGCTACTGCTCTCTGTTGATTTGATTAGATCTAAAATAGATATCTGAAGGTTAACAAGGCGGATTTCTGTCTGTCTGTCTGTCTGTCTGTCTGTCTGTCTGTCTGTCTGCCTGCCTGCCTGCCTGCCTGCCTGCCTGCCTGCCTGCCTGCCTGCCTGCCTGCCTGCCTGCGTCTTCTTTATATCTGTCTGTGTGAAACTGTGATGGGGCCTTGCAAAGCTAAGCAGTTCTTCAGTTTCCTGCTGTTCTGCAGTGACAAGCACTGGATCAGCTGTGAGCACAGTGTGTCTGGGGAAAGGCTGTTTCTTTATGACCTCCTAAACGCTGGATTATATTGATACCCACTGGTAAAAGACAGTCTGGATTATATTGATACCCACTGGTAAAAGACAGTCTGGATTATATTGATACCCACTGGTAAAAGACAGTCTGGATTATATTGATACCCACTGGTAAAAGACAGTCTGGATTATATTGATACCCACTGGTAAAAGACAGTCTGGATTATATTGATACCCACTGGTAAAAGACAGTCTGGATTATATTGATACCCACTGGTAAAAGACAGTCTGGATTATATTGATACCCACTGGTAAAAGACAGTCTGGATTATATTGATACCCACTGGTAAAAGACAGTCTGGATTATATTGATACCCACTGGTAAAAGACAGTCTGGATTATATTGATACCCACTGGTAAAAGACAGTCTGGATTATATTGATACCCACTGGTAAAAGACAGTCTGGATTATTTTGATACCCACTGGTAAAAGACAGTCTGGATTATATTGATACCCACTGGTAAAAGACAGTCTGGATTATATTGATACCCACTGGTAAAAGACAGTCTGGATTATATTGATACCCACTGGTAAAAGACAGTCTGGATTATATTGATACCCACTGGTAAAAGACAGTCTGGATTATATTGATACCCACTGGTAAAAGACAGTCTGGATTTTATTGATACCCACTGGTAAAAGACAGTCTGGATTATATTGATACCCACTGGTAAAAGACAGTCTGGATTTTATTGATACCCACTGGTAAAAGACAGTCTGGATTATATTGATACCCACTGGTAAAAGACAGTCTGGATTATATTGATACCCACTGGTAAAAGACAGTCTGGATTATATTGATACCCACTGGTAAAAGACAGTCTGGATTTTATTGATACCCACTGGTAAAAGACAGTCTGGATTATATTGATACCCACTGGTAAAAGACAGTCTGGATTTTATTGATACCCACTGGTTTATTTTTATTTCACCTTTATTTAACCAGGTAGGCTAGTTGAGAACACCTTTATTTAACCAGGTAGGCTAGTTGAGAACAAGTTATCATTTGCAACTGCGACCTGGCCAAGATAAAGCATAGCAGTGTGAACAGACAACACAGAGTTACACATGGAGTAAACAATTAACAAGTCAATAACACAGTAGAAAAAAAGGGGAGTCTATATACAATGTGTGGAAAAGGCATGAGGAGGTAGGCGAATAATTAAAATTTTGCAGATTAACACTGGAGTGATAAATGATCAGATGGTCATGTACAGGTAGAGATATTGATGTGCAAAAGAGCAGAAAAGTAAATAAATAAAAACTGTGTGGATGAGGTAGGTGAAAATGGGTGGGCTATTTACCAATAGATTATGTACAGCTGCAGCGATCGGTTAGCTGCTCAGATAGCTGATGTTTGAAGTTGGTGAGGGAGATAAAAGTCTCCAACTTCAGAGATTTTGCAATTCGTTCCAGTCACAGGCAGCAGAGTACTGGAACGAAAGGCGGTCGAATGAGGTGTTGGCTTTAGGGATGATCAGTGAGATACGGATCAGTGCTACGGATGGGTGTTGCCACAGTGACCAGTGAACTGAGATAAGGCGGTGCTTTACCTAGCATGGACTTGTAGATGACCTGGAGCCAGTGGGTCTCATTGAATATATACAGAGGGCCAGCCGACTAGAGCATACAAGTCGCAGTGGTGGGTGGTATAAGGTGCTTTAGTGACAAAACGGATGGCACTGTGATAAACTGCATCCAGTTTGCTGAGTAGAGGGTTGGAAGCAATTTTGCAGATGACATCCGAAGTCGAGGATCGGTAGGATAGTCAGTTTTACTAGGGTAAGCTTGGCAGCGTGAGTGAAGAGGCTTTGCTGCGGAATAGAAAGCCGACTCTTGATTTGATTTTCGATTGGAGATGTTTGATATGAGTCTGGAAGGAGAGTTTGCAGTCAGCCAGACACCTAGGTACTTATAGATGTCCAGATGCCTAACTAGACTATATTCTATATTATAGCCTAACTAGATTATATTATGTATTATAGTCTAACTAGACTGTATTATAGCCTAACTAGACTATATTCTATATTATAGTCTAACTAGACTGTATTATAGTCTAACTAGACTGTATTATAGTCTAACTAGACTATATTCTGTATTATAGTCTAACTCGACTGTATTATAGTCTAACTAGACTATATTCTGTATTATAGTCTAACTCGACTGTATTATAGTATAACTAGACTATATTCTGTATTATAGCCTAACGAGACTATATTCTGTACTATAGTCTAACTAGACTGTATTATAGTCTAACTAGACTATATTCTGTATTATAGTCTAACTAGACTATATTCTGTATTATAGTCTAACTAGACTATATTATGTATTATAGTCTAACTAGACTATATTCTGTATTATAGCCTAACTAGACTATATTCTGTATTATAGTCTAACTAGACTGTATTATAGCCTAACTAGACTATATTCTGTATTATAGTCTAACTAGACTATATTCTGTATTATAGTCTAACTAGACTGTATTCTATATTATAGTCTAACTAGATTATATTCTGTATTATAGTCTAACTAGACTGTATTATAGCCTAACTAGACTATATTCTATATTATAGCCTAACTAGACTATATTCTGTATTATAGTCTAACTAGACTGTATTATAGTCTAACTAGACTATATTCTGTATTATAGCCTAACTAGACTATATTCTGTATTATAGTCTAACTAGACTGTATTATAGTCTAACTAGACTATATTCTGTATTATAGCCTAACTAGACTATATTCTGTATTATAGCCTAACTAGACTATATTCTGTATTATAGTCTAACTAGACTGTATTATAGCCTAACTAGACTATATTCTGTATTATAGTCTAACTCGACTGTATTATAGTCTAACTAGACTATATTCTATATTATAGCCTAACTAGACTATATTCTGTATTATAGCCTAACGAGACTATATTCTGTACTATAGTCTAACTAGACTGTATTATAGTCTAACTAGACTATATTCTGTATTATAGCCTAACTAGACTATATTCTATATTATAGCCCAACTAGACTATATTCTGTATTATAGTCTAACTAGACTATATTATTATAATGGCCTGGGTAAAATAGTTATACCATCACCACCACCACCACCACCACCACCACCACCCCAACCATCACCACCACCACCACCACCTCCCAACCATCACCACCACCACCACCACCACCTCCCAACCATCACCACCACCACCACCACCACCACCACCACCCCAACCATCACCACCACCACCGCCACCTCCCCAACCATCACCACCACCACCACCACCACCACCACCTCCCCAACCATCACCATCACCACCACCACCACCACCACCTCCCCAACCATCACCATCACCACCACCACCACCACCACCACCTCCCCAACCATCACCACCACCACCACCACCACCTCCCCAACCATCACCATCACCACCACCACCACCACCACCTCCCCAACCATCACCATCACCACCACCACCACCTCCCCAACCATCACCACCACCACCACCACCACCTCCCCAACCATCACCACCACCACCATCACCACCACCACCATCACCACCACCACCATCACCATCACCACCACCACCACCACCATCACCACCACCACCATCGAACTCTATATTATTTTAGTGAATTAGCAAGACATGCAAAACAGATAACCAATACCAGTGGTGGAAAAAGTACCACGTGTTCATACTTGAGTACATGTAAAGATGCCTTGAAAGAAAATGACTCAAGGAAAGGTGAAAAACACCCAGTAAAATCCTACTTGATTAAAAGGACTGTGCTTAAGCATCAAAAGTCAAATTGTAAATAATGTTAAAGCAAACCACAATTGTCTGTTTTATTTTATTTACAGATCGCCAGGGTCACACTACATGACCCAGACGTAATTTACAAATTAAGCATTTGTGTTTAGTGAGTCCGCAAGTTCAGAGGCAATAGGGAGGGTCAAAGATTTTCTCTTGATAAGTGTGTGAATTAGTAGACAATTTTCTGTCCTGCTAAGCATTAAAAATGTAACGAGTACTTTTGGGTGTCAGGGGAGTACATTATTTTCTTTTGGAATGTAGTGGAGTAAAATTAAAAGTTGTCAAAAATATAAATAGTAAAGTAATGTATAGATACTCCCAAAAAACTACTTAAGTAGTACGTTCAAATATTTTTCCTGAAGTACTTTACACCACTGACCTAGACACATGTGCATCACGTTGTTTTCTGTCTGCCCCCTCCTTTCTCTCCCTCATGCTGGCACGCCTCGGGCGCATCCATTACGCCAATTATTTTACAAAACGATTCTTAAACAGAAGCAAATGGAATGAAACAGGGCGAGACCTACCTGAATTTGTCCAATAGAAACTCTAATTTTTGTTGCAAAACGTTCTGTTTGGACTAATGATTCCACTCCTGCTCTTTCTCTTGACTAATTAGGCAAGTGTGTGTTCAGTCTTCGGTCTGTTGCTTGTAGAATATCCTAGCCTATTCATTGATGATAGGCCCTGCTTTACTGAAGTTGCGAGGTATTGCAAGCCAAGAAATTTGCTGGCATTGCAAGCCAAGCAGTTGCTGGCAGCAGCACAGCTGCATGGTGAATTAATATGAAATTTCGTATTTTTT
>NC_068438.1:56756402-56758902 GCF_023373465.1 Oncorhynchus keta | reverse complement strand
AGGGCTCTCTAACTTTATCAGTTCTCCTTTAACACAATGTGCTGTGTCTCCTCCTGGGAGGAAGGGAGGAAGGAGTTGGCAGAAGGGCGAGGATGGGGGCCGTAGCTGCCTGCCGTGCCGGTGGACAGACAGCCCGTCGTGGAGGGCGAGGATGGGGGCCGTTGTTGCCTGCCGTGCCGGTGGACAGACAGCCCGTCGTGGAGGGCGAGGATGGGGGCCGTTGTTGCCTGCCGTACCGGTGGACAGACAGCCCGTCGTGGAGGGCGAGGATGGGGGCCGTTGCTGCCTGCCGTGCCGGTGGACAGACAGCCCGCTTTCTGCCGTGCCGGTGGACAGACAGCCCGTCGTGGAGGGCGAGGATGGGGGCCGTTGTTGCCTGCCGTGCCGGTGGACAGACAGCCCGTCGTGGAGGGCGAGGATGGGGGCCGTTGTTGCCTGCCGTACCGGTGGACAGACAGCCCGTCGTGGAGGGCGAGGATGGGGGCACTGATATGTCTGCCTGCCGTGCCGGTGGACAGACAGAAAGGAGAAGTCGTGGAGGGCGAGGATGGGGGCCGTTGTTGCCTGCCGTGCAGAGGAGAGAGAGTTAGCTTTAGCGGTGGACAGACAGCCCGTCGTGGAGGGCGAGGATGGGGGCCGTTGTTGCCTGCCGTGCCGGTGGACAGACAGCCCGTCGTGGAGGGCGAGGATGGGGGCCGTTGCTGCCTGCCGTGCCGGTGGACAGACAGCCCGCTTTCTGCCGTGCGGTGGACAGACAGCCCGTCGTGGAGGGCTGAGGATGGGGGCCATTGATTGCCTGCCGTGCCGGTGGACAGACAGCCCGTCGTGGAGGGCGAGGATGGGGGCCGTTGCTGCCCACCACCACCACCGGTGGACAGACATCCCACCTTTCACCACCGTGCCGGTGGACAGACAGCCCACCACCAGGGCCAGGACACACCACCACCGTTGTTGCCTGCCGTGCCGGTGGACAGACAGCCCGTCGTGGAGGCCGAGGATGGGGGCCACCACCACCCCACCGTGCCGGTGAACAGACAGCCCGCCGTGGAGGCCCAGGATTGGGGCCGTTGCTGCCTGCTGTGCCGGTGGACAGACAGCCCCACGTGGAGGGGTGAGGACCACCACCACCACCGTTATTGCCTCACCACCACCGGTGGACAGACAGCCCGTCGTGGAGGGCGAGGATGGGGGCCGTTGTTGCCTGCCGTGCCGGTGGACAGACAGCCCACCTTTCTGCCGTGCCGGTGGACAGACACCACCCCACGTGGAGGGCGAGGATGGGGGCCGTTGTTGCCTGCCACCACCGGTGGACAGACAGCCCGTCGTGGAGGGCCAGGATGGGGGCCACCACCACCTGCCGTGCCGGTGGACAGACAGCCCGTCACTGGAGGGCCAGGACCACCACCGTTGTTACCTGCCGTGCCGGTGGACAGACCAGCCCATCGTGGAGGGCCAGGATGGGGGCCGTTCATTACCATGCCTGCCGTCACCGGTGGACAGACAGCCCGTATTTCCGTGGAGGGCGAGGATGGGGGGGCCGTTACCATGCCTGCCGTGCCGGTGGACAGACAGCCCGTCGTGGAGGGCCAGGATCATCACCGTTGCTGCCTCCGTGCCGGTGGACAGACAGCCCGCTTTCTGCCGTGCCGGTGGACAGACAGCCCGTCGTGGAGGGCATCAGGATGGGGGCCGTTGTTGCCTGCCGTGCCGGTGGACAGACAGCCCGTCGTGGAGGGCCAGGATGGGGCCGTTGCTGCCTGCCGTGCCGGTGGACCCAGACAGCCCGCTTTCTGCCCACCCGGTGGACAGACAGCCCGTCGTGGAGGGCTATCAGGATATCACCACGTTGCCATCACCACCACCACCATCACCACCCTACCACCCACCACCACCGTCACCGGTGGACAGACAGCCCGTCAGTGGAGGCCGAAGATGGGGGCCGTTGTTCTCCTGCCGTGCCGGTGAACAGACAGCCCGCCGTGGAGGCCGAGGATTGGGGCCGTTGCTGCCTGCTGTGCCGGTGGACAGACAGCCCGTCGTGGAGGGCGAGGATGGGGGCCGTTGTTGCCTGCCGTGCCGGTGGACAGACAACCCGCCGTGGAGGCCGAGGATTGGGGCCGTTGCTGCCTGCTGTGCCGGTGGACAGACAGCCCGTCGTGGAGGCCGAGGATTGGGGCCGTTGTTGCCTGCCGTGCCTGTGGACAGACAGCCCGTCGTGGCTGAGTAATACATTAGTGTGTCCCAAATGGCACTCTGTCCCCTATATAGAGCCCTATGGGCCCATGGTCAAAAGTAGTGCACTATAGGGAACAGGGTGCCGTTTGGGATGCGAGGTTGAGTAATCCATGGCTCACATTGGGTCTGTAACGGTAGCTTCTTCATTAATATATACTGCTTCCCTGCTAGTCAGGATGCTGCTATATGAGACAGAACAAGGCTGAAATGTAAATGATCTGGTTTTATGTGGAGATTCAAACTCATTAGAGAGAGACTGGTTTGA
>NC_068438.1:56726402-56751402 GCF_023373465.1 Oncorhynchus keta | reverse complement strand
ACAGTAGTAGACAGTAGTAGACTGTAGTAGACAGTAGTAGACGGTAGTAGACGGTAGTAGACGGTAGTAGACAGTAGTAGACAGTAGTAGACTGTAGTAGACAGTAGTAGACAGTAGTAGACAGTAGTAGACAGTAGTAGACAGTAGTAGACAGTAGTAGACGGTAGTAGACGGTAGTAGACGGTAGTAGACGGTAGTAGACTGTAGTAGACAGTAGTAGACAGTAGTAGACTGTAGTAGTAGACTGTAGTAGACAGTAGTAGACAGTAGTAGACAGTAGTAGACAGTAGTAGTAATTCCACTGGGAAAGTTTTTTATTAACTGTATTTTTTTACCTTTATTTCACTAGGCAATTTTCAATGACAGCCTAGGAACAGTGGGTTAACTGTTAACTGAAATGCTGAATACAACAGGTGTAGTAGACCTGACAGTGAAATGCTGAATACAACAGGTGTAGGTAGACCTTACAGTGGAATGCTGAATACAACAGGTGTAGTAGACCTCACAGTGAAATGCTGAATACAACAGGTGTAGTAGACCTCACAGTGAAATGCTGAATACAACAGGTGTAGTAGACCTCACAGTGAAATGCTGAATACAACAGGTGTAGTAGACCTCACAGTGAAATGCTGAATACAACAGGTGTAGTAGACCTTACAGTGAAATGCTGAATACAACAGGTGTAGTAGACCTCACAGTGAAATGCTGAATACAACAGGTGTAGTAGACCTTACAGTCTCAGAGTCAATGTGGAGTCTATATACAGGGGGTACCGTACAGAGTCTATGTGGAGGCTATATACAGGGGTACCGGTACAGAGTCAATGTGGAGGCTATATACAGGGGGTACTGTACAGAGTCAATGTGGAGACTATATACAGGGGGTACCGTACAGAGTCTATGTGGAGTCTATATACAGGGGGTACCGGTACAGAGTCAATGTGGAGGCTATATACAGGGGGTACCGGTACAGAGTCAATGTGGTGGCTATATACTGGGGGTACTGGTTCAGAGTCAATATGTCAATGTCCTGGGGCACCGGTGTCAAGGTAATTGAGGTAAATATGTACATGCAGGTAGGGTTATTAAAGTGGCTATGCATAGATAATAACAGAGGGTAGCAGCAGCATAGGGGGGAGAGGGAGGGGGAGTGCAAAAAGTATGGGTAGCCATTGGCTGTTCAGGAGTCTTATGGCTTGGGGGTAGAAGCTGTTTAGAAGCCTCTTGGACCGAGACTTGGTGCTCCGATACCGCTTGCCGTGCAGTAGCAGAGAGAACCGTCTATGACTGGAGTGGCTGGAGTCTTTCACAATTTTTAGGGCCCTCCTCTGACGTCGCCTGGTATAGAGGTCCTGGATGGGAGGAAGCTTGGCCCCGGTGATGTGCTAGGCCGTACGCACTACCCTCTGTAGTTGCCATACCAGGCAGTCATGCAACCCGTCAGGATGCTCTTGATGGTGGAGCTGTATAACCTTTTGAGGATTTTTTATATATTTTTTATTTTACCTTTATTTAACTAGGCAAGTCAGTTAAGAACAAATTCTTATTTTCAATGACGGCCTAGGAACAGTGGGTTAACTGCCTGTTCAAGGGCAGAACGACAGCTCGGGGGTTTGAACTTGCAACCTTCCGGTTACTAGTCCAACACTCTAACCACTAGGCTACCCTACCGCCCCATGAGGACCCATGCCAAATCTCCTGAGGGGAAATAGGTTTTATCGTGCCCTCTTCACGACTGTCTTGGTGTGCTTGGACCATGTTCGTTTGTTGGTGATGTGGACACCAAGGAACTTGAAGCTCTCAAGCTGCTCCACTACAGCCCCGTCGATGAGAATGGGGGCGTGCTCTGTCCTTTTTTTCCTGTCATCACAATCATCTCCTTTGTCTCGATTAATTTGAGGGAAGAGGTTGTTGTCCTGGCACCACACGGTCAGGTCTCTGACCTCCTCCCTATAGGCTGTCTCATCTTTGTCTGTGATCAGGCCTACCGCTTTTGCGTCATCGTCAAATTTAATGTGTTTTGGAGTCGTTCCTGGACGTGTAGTCATGAGTGAACAGGGAGTACAGGAGGGGGCTGAGCACGCACCCCTGAGGGGCCTCTGTGTTGAGGATCACCGTGGCGGATGTGTTGTTACATACCCTTCCCAACTGGGGGGCGGCCCGTCAGGATGTCCAAAATCCAGTTGCAGAGGGGGGTGTTTAGTCCCATGGTCCTTAGATTATTGATGAGCTTTGAGGACACTATGTTCTTGAATGCTGAGTCGCGAGAGGTTGAACATGTCAGTGAAAACACTTGCATTTGGTCAGCGCATGCTTGGAGTACACGTCCTGGTAATCTGTCTGTCCCTGTGGCCTTGTGAATGTTGACCTGTTTAAAGGTATTACTCACTTCGGCTGCGTAGAGCGTGATTACACTGTCATCCAGAACAGGCATCCAGAGGCTCTCATGCATGTTTCAGTGTTATTTGCCTCGAAGCGAGCATACAAGTTATTTAGCTCATCTTGTAGGCTTGTGTTACTGGGCAGCTCTCAGCTGTGCTTACCTTTGTAGTCTGTCATGGGGTTAGATTCCCTCTCATTGAAAGCGACAGCTCTAGCCTTTAGCTCAGTGAGGATGCTGCGTGTAATCCATGGCTTCTGGTTCTGGACGTTATCGGTGCACTTATTGATGAAGCCAATGACTGATGTGGTTTACTCGTCAATGCCATTGGAATGTCCCTGAACATGTTCCAGTTTAGAAAAACAGTCCTGTCACTGGTGCTTCCTGCTTTCATTTTTTCTTGTAAGCAGGAAACAGGAGGATAGAATTTTGGTCAGGGGAGAGCTTTGTATGCGTCTCTGTGTGTGGAGTAAAGGTGGTCCAGAGTTATTTTTCCTCTGGTTGCACATTTAACATGGTGATAGAAATTTGGTAAAACGGATTTAAGTTTCCCTGCATTAATGTCCCCGGCCACTAGGAGCGCCGTCTCTGGGTGAGTGTTTTCTTGTTTGCTTATGGAGGAATACAGCTCATTCAATGCTGTCTTAGTGCCAGCCTCTGACTGTGGTGGTAAACAGCTACAAAGAATACAGATTAAAACTTTCTTGGTAGGTTGTGGGGTCTACGGGTTATCATGAGATACTTCCTTAGATATCGTGCACCAGCTGTTGTTTACAAAAATACATAGACCTCCGCCCCTTGTCTTACCAGACGTCGCTGTTCTATTCTGCCAATGTATCTTTTAACCAGGCAGCTGTATGTTGATATTGTTGTCGTTCAGCAACGACTCAGTGAAGCATAAGATGTTACAGTTTTTAATGTCCCGTTGGTAGTTTAATCTTCCCCGTAACTCGACGATTTTATTGTCCAAACATTGCACGTTTGGTACCGAATGGAGGGAAGTCGTGGTTTATTCAATCTCAGAAGGCCTTCGCCCCCTCTTTCTCCACCTCCTCTTCACGCAGATCACGGGGATTGGGACCTGTTCCCGAAGAAGCAGTGTATCCTTCGCGTCGGGCTCGCCAGAGTCTTGAATGGAAAAAAAGGATTCTGCTAGTCCGTGGTGAGTAGTCACAGATCACTGGGATTGGGACCTCTCGCCAGTGTCTTGAATGGAAAAATGATTTTCTTCACGGATAAAATGCAGTCATTGGAATGGCATAGACATGTCATTGTTCTTCCTATGACAGTTAATTGTTGTTGATGGCAGAGATAGAATTCCTGCCAGCCCGTGTGGCTCTGCTTTCTCTTTTCTTCTCTTGTTGCTGAACGGTTAAAAGCCCCGCACGCTCAGTACTGATGTAGCCTTTGTTAACAAACAGATGTTCGTGCCAATAGCAGGTCCACTATCAAGCTGCCCTTTATACTGGTTCAGATAACATGATATGCTATCGCTCATTCAACACAGATCCTAAAATTCTTATAAAGGCTTTAGCTACACATCCAGTTCCACCTCGCCATTCCTGTTCTATTTCACCATTAATTTATGAGTAATAAAAGTGCCTTATACTCTACAAACTTTATACCAACTTTTATCTTGCAGGTATGATTTCACTTTCTTCGGACTTGGATTTTGATTAGCACTTGATGTTATACTTCATTTACATAATGTCTTACATTTTCAAATGTAATTGACGTCAGAACTGTTTGCAGCGAGCAGAGCAGACCTCAAGCTAACCGTGTGAGATCGTGAGGCTGGCTATGGCTGGGTGAGAAATAGGCATATTAATCATGTTTAAAATTACCTTTCAAAAACTCAAACAGGCTCTTAATGGTGTGTGTTCCTTTGGCAGCTGATTCTGGCTCGGATCAGTGTAATTCTCGGCCTGGCTTCCATCCGCGGAGCTGATGACTTGACACCCTCCATTTCTGGGGAATAGACAAGAGAAAATCACTAGGGAGATGGGTGGGCCATTATTCATAATTAAAAAAAGAATTTGACCTGCAGTGATATGGCGCTGTCTTGCCTTGTTGGCACACTACTGTAAGCTGTGTCAGGGATCCGCAGCAAGTTGCTAGCAGTCAGTGGGACTTGGGCTCAGTGTTGATGTGTTTCCCACTGAATGGACTTGGCCTCAGTGTTGATGCGTGGACCACTGAATGTTCTTGCTCTCAGTGTTGATGTGTTGACCACTGAATGGACTTGGTCTCAGTGTTGATGTGTTTCTCACTGAATGGACTTGGTCTCAGTGTTGATGCGTTGACCACTGAATGGACTTGGTCTCAGTGTTGATGTGTTGACCACTGAATGGACTTGGTCTCAGTGTTAATGCGTTGACCACTGAATGTTCTTGGCCTCAGTGTTGATGCATTGACCACTGAATGGACTTGGTCTCAGTGTTGATGCGTGGACCACTGAATGTTCTTGCTCTCAGTGTTGATGTGTTGACCACTGAATGGACTTGGCCTCAGTGTTGATGCGTGGACCACTGAATGTTCTTGCTCTCAGTGTTGATGTGTTGACCACTGAATGGACTTGGTCTCAGTGTTGATGTGTTGACCACTGAATGGACTTGGTCTCAGTGTTGATGTGTTGACCACTGAATGGACTTGGTCTCAGTGTTGATGTGTTGACCACTGAATGGACTTGGTCTCAGTGTTGATGCGTTGACCACTGAATGGACTTGGCCTCAGTGTTGATGCATTGACCACTGAATGGACTTGGTCTCAGTGTTGATGTGTTGACCACTGAATGGACTTTGTCTCAGTGTTGATGTGTTGACCACTGAATGGACTTGGTCTCAGTGTTGATGTGTTGACCACTGAATGGACTTTGTCTCAGTGTTGATGTGTTGACCACTGAATGGACTTGGTCTCAGTGTTGATGTGTTGACCACTGAATGGACTTGGTCTCAGTGTTGATGTGTTGACCACTGAATGGACTTGGTCTCAGTGTTGATGTGTTGACCACTGAATGGACTTGGCCTCAGTGTTGATGCGTGGACCACTGAATGTTCTTGCTCTCAGTGTTGATGTGTTGACCACTGAATGGACTTGGTCTCAGTGTTGATGTGTTGACCACTGAATGGACTTGGTCTCAGTGTTGATGTGTTGACCACTGAATGGACTTGGTCTCAGTGTTGATGCATTGACCACTGAATGGACTTGGTCTCAGTGTTGATGTGTTGACCACTGAATGGACTTGGTCTCAGTGTTGATGCGTTGACCACTGAATGTTCTTGCTCTCAGTGTTGATGTGTTGACCACTGAATGGACTTGGTCTCAGTGTTGATGTGTTTCCCACTGAATGGACTTGGTCTCAGTGTTGATGCACTGACCACTGAATGGACTTGGTCTCAGTGTTGATGCGTTGACCACTGAATGTTCTTGGCCTCAGTGTTGATGCATTGACCACTGAATGTTCTTGCTCTCAGTGTTGATGTGTTTCCCACTGAATGGACTTTGTCTCAGTGTTGATGCATTGACCACTGAATGTTCTTGCTCTCAGTGTTGATGTGTTGACCACTGAATGGACTTGGTCTCAGTGTTGATGTGTTGACCACTGAATGGACTTGGTCTCAGTGTTGATGCGTTGACCACTGAATGTTCTTGGTCTCAGTGTTGATGTGTTGACCACTGAATGGACTTGGTCTCAGTGTTGATGTGTTGACCACTGAATGGACTTGGTCTCAGTGTTGATGCATTGACCACTGAATGGACTTGGTCTCAGTGTTGATGTGTTGACCACTGAATGGACTTGGTCTCAGTGTTGATGCATTGACCACTGAATGGACTTTGTCTCAGTGTTGATTCCCACTGAATGGACTTGGTCTCAGTGTTGATGAACCACTGAATGGACTTGGTCTCAGTGTTGATGCATTGACCACTGAATGGACTTGGTCTCAGTGTTGATGCACTGACCACTGAATGGACTTGGTCTCAGTGTTGATGCGTTGACCACTGAATGTTCTTGGCCTCAGTGTTGATGCATTGACCACTGAATGGACTTGGTCTCAGTGTTGATGTGTTGACCACTGAATGGACTTGGTCTCAGTGTTGATGCATTGACCACTGAATGGACTTGGTCTCAGTGTTGATGTGTTGACCACTGAATGGACTTGGTCTCAGTGTTGATGCGTTGACCACTGAATGGACTTGGTCTCAGTGTTGATGCGTTGACCACTGAATGTTCTTGCTCTCAGTGTTGATGTGTTGACCACTGAATGGACTTGGTCTCAGTGTTGATGTGTTGACCACTGAATGGACTTGGTCTCAGTGTTGATGCATTGACCACTGAATGGACTTGGTCTCAGTGTTGATGTGTTGACCACTGAATGGACTTGGTCTCAGTGTTGATGCGTTGACCACTGAATGTTCTTGGTCTCAGTGTTGATGTGTTGACCACTGAATGGACTTGGTCTCAGTGTTGATGCATTGACCACTGAATGTTCTTGGCCTCAGTGTTGATGCATTGACCACTGAATGTTCTTGGTCTCAGTGTTGATGTGTTGACCACTGAATGGACTTGGTCTCAGTGTTGATGCGTTGACCACTGAATGGACTTGGTCTCAGTGTTGATGCGTTGACCACTGAATGGACTTGGTCTCAGTGTTGATGTGTTGACCACTGAATGGACTTGGTCTCAGTGTTGATGCACTGACCACTGAATGGACTTGGTCTCAGTGTTGATGTGTTGACCACTGAATGGACTTGGTCTCAGTGTTGATGTGTTGACCACTGAATGGACTTGGTCTCAGTGTTGATGTGTTTCCCACTGAATGGACTTGGTCTCAGTGTTGATGCACTGACCACTGAATGGACTTGGTCTCAGTGTTGATGCGTTGACCACTGAATGTTCTTGGCCTCAGTGTTGATGCATTGACCACTGAATGGACTTGGTCTCAGTGTTGATGTGTTGACCACTGAATGGACTTGGTCTCAGTGTTGATGTGTTGACCACTGAATGTTCTTGGTCTCAGTGTTGATGTGTTTCCCACTGAATGGTTCAGTGTTGATGCACTGACCACTGAATGGACTTGGTCTCAGTGTTGATGCATTGACCACTGAATGGACTTGGTCTCAGTGTTGATGCATTGACCACTGAATGGACTTGGTCTCAGTGTTGATGTGTTTCCCACTGAATGGACTTGGTCTCAGTGTTGATGCATTGACCACTGAATGGACTTGGTCTCAGTGTTGATGTGTTGACCACTGAATGGACTTGGTCTCAGTGTTGATGCGTTGACCACTGAATGTTCTTGGCCTCAGTGTTGATGCGTTGACCACTGAATGGACTTGGTCTCAGTGTTGATGCGTTGACCACTGAATGTTCTTGGCCTCAGTGTTGATGTGTTGACCACTGAATGGACTTGGTCTCAGTGTTGATGTGTTGACCACTGAATGTTCTTGGCCTCAGTGTTGATGTGTTGACCACTGAATGGACTTGGTCTCAGTGTTGATGTGTTGACCACTGAATGGACTTGGTCTCAGTGTTAATGCGTTGACCACTGAATGTTCTTGGCCTCAGTGTTGATGCATTGACCACTGAATGGACTTGGTCTCAGTGTTGATGTGTTTGACCACTGAATGTTCTTGGTCTCAGTGTTAATGCGTTGACCACTGAATGTTCTTGGCCTCAGTGTTGATGCATTGACCACTGAATGGACTTGGTCTCAGTGTTGATGTGTTGACCACTGAATGGACTTTGTCTCAGTGTTGATGTGTTGACCACTGAATGGACTTGGTCTCAGTGTTGATGTGTTGACCACTGAATGGACTTGGTCTCAGTGTTGATGTGTTGACCACTGAATGGACTTGGTCTCAGTGTTGATGCGTTGACCACTGAATGTTCTTGGTCTCAGTGTTGATGTGTTGACCACTGAATGGACTTGGTCTCAGTGTTGATGTGTTGACCACTGAATGGACTTGGTCTCAGTGTTGATGTGTTGACCACTGAATGGACTTGGTCTCAGTGTTGATGCATTGACCACTGAATGGACTTGGTCTCAGTGTTGATGCATTGACCACTGAATGGACTTGGTCTCAGTGTTGATGTGTTGACCACTGAATGGACTTGGTCTCAGTGTTGATGCATTGACCACTGAATGGACTTGGTCTCAGTGTTGATGTGCTGACCACTGAATGGACTTGGTCTCAGTGTTGATGTGTTGACCACTGAATGGACTTGGTCTCAGTGTTGATGTGTTGACCACTGAATGTTCTTGGTCTCAGTGTTAATGCGTTGACCACTGAATGTTCTTGGCCTCAGTGTTGATGCATTGACCACTGAATGGACTTGGTCTCAGTGTTGATGTGTTGACCACTGAATGGACTTGGTCTCAGTGTTGATGTGTTGACCACTGAATGGACTTGGTCTCAGTGTTAATGCGTTGACCACTGAATGTTCTTGGTCTCAGTGTTGATGCATTGACCACTGAATGGACTTTGTCTCAGTGTTGATGCGTTGTCCACTGAATGGACTTGGTCTCAGTGTTGATGTGTTGACCACTGAATGGACTTGGTCTCAGTGTTGATGCACTGACCACTGAATGGACTTGGTCTCAGTGTTGATGCATTGACCACTGAATGGACTTGGTCTCAGTGTTGATGTGTTGACCACTGAATGTTCTTGGTCTCAGTGTTGATGCATTGTCCACTGAATGGACTTGGTCTCAGTGTTGATGCGTCTGACAGGACAGGGCAAAGTTGTTGAAATACTACGTCACTTTTTGAAGGTGTTCTTCTCCCTAATAAGTCCTTCCATGATGTTGGTGATTGGTGGGTGGATGGGAGGAAGGCGGAGACTATGAACTGAGCAGGTTACACATTTTACGTTGCATTTTAGTAACTTACATTTACATTTAAGTCATTTAGCAGACGCTCTTATCCAGAGCGACTTACAAATTGGTGCATTCACCTTATGACATCCAGTGGAACAGCCACTTTACAATAGTGCATCTAAATCTCTTAAGGGGAGGGGGGGGTGAGAAGGATTACTTTATCCTATCCTAGGTATTCCTTAAAGAGGTGGGGTTTCAGGTGTCTCCGGAAGGTGGTGATTGACTCCGCTGTCCTGGCGTCGTGAGGGAGTTTGTTCCACCATTGAGGGGCCAGAGCAGCGAACAGTTTTGACTGGGCTGAGCGGGAACTGTACTTCCTCAGTGGTAGGGAGGCGAGCAGGCCAGAGGTGGATGAACGCAGTGCCCTTGTTTGGGTGTAGGGCCTGATCAGAGCCTGGAGGTACTGAGGTGCCGTTCCCCTCACAGCTCCGTAGGCAAGCACCATGGTCTTGTAGCGGATGCGAGCTTCAACTGGAAGCCAGTGGAGAGAGCGGAGGAGCGGGGTGATGTGAGAGAACTTGGGAAGGTTGAACACCAGACGGGCTGCGGCGTTTTGGATGAGTTGTAGGGGTTTAATGGCACAGGCAGGGGGGGAGCCCAGCCAACAGCGAGTTGCAGTAATCCAGATGGGAGATGACAAGTGCCTGGATTAGGACCTGCGCCGCTTCCTGTGTGAGGCAGGGTCGTACTCTGTGGATGTTGTAGAGCATGAACCTACAGGAACGGGCCACCGCCTTGATGTTAGTTGAGAACGACAGGGTGTTGTCCAGGATCACGCCAAGGTTCTTAGCGCTCTGGGAGGAGGACACAATGGAGTTGTCAACCATGATGGCGAGATCATGGAACGGGCAGTCCTTCCCCGGGAGGAAGAGCAGCTCCGTCTTGCCGAGGTTCAGCTTGAGGTGGTGATCCGTCATCCACACTGATATGTCTGCCAGACATGCAGAGATGCGATTCGCCACCTGGTCATCAGAAGGGGGAAAGGAGAAGATTAATTGTGTGTCGTCTGCATAGCAATGATAGGAGAGACCATGTGAGGTTATGACAGAGCCAAGTGACTTGGTGTATAGCGAGAATAGGAGAGTGCCTAGAACAGAGCCCTGGGGGACACCAGTGGTGAGAGCGCGTGGTGAGGAGACAGATTCTCGCCACGCCACCTGGTAGGAGCGACCTGTCAGGTAGGACGCAATCCAAGCGTGGGCCGCGCCGGAGATGCCCAACTCGGAGAGGGTGGAGAGGAGGATCTGATGGTTCACAGTATCGAAGGCAGCCGATAGGTCTAGAAGGATGAGAGCAGAGGAGAGAGAGTTAGCTTTAGCAGTGCGGAGCGCCTCCGTGATACAGAGAAGAGCAGTCTCAGTTGAATGACTAGTCTTGAAACCTGACTGATTTGGATCAAGAAGGTCATTCTGAGAGAGATAGCGGGAGAGCTGGCCGAGGACGGCACGTTCAAGAGTTTTGGAGAGAAAAGAAAGAAGGGATACTGGTCTGTAGTTGTTGACATCGGAGGGATCGAGTGTAGGTTTTTTCAGAAGGGGTGCAACTCTCGCTCTCTTGAAGACAGAAGGGACGTAGCCAGCGGTCAGGGATGAGTTGATGAGCGAGGTGAGGTAAGGGAGAAGGTCTCCGGAAATGGTCTGGAGAAGAGAGGAGGGGATAGGGTCAAGCGGGCAGGTTGTTGGGCGGACGGCCGTCACAAGACGCGAGATTTCATCTGGAGAGAGAGGGAGAAAGAGGTCAGAGCACAGGGTAGGGCAGTGTGAGCAGAACCAGCGGTGTCGTTTGACTTAGCAAACGAGGATTGGATGTCGTCGACCTTCTTTTCAAAATGGTTGACGAAGTCATCTGCAGGGAAGAGGGGGGAGGGGGAGGAGGATTCAGGAGGGAGGAGAAGGTGGAAAAGAGCTTCCTAGGGTTAGAGGCAGATGCTTGGAATTTAGAGTGGTAGAGAGTGGCTTTAGCAGCAGAGACAGAGGAGGAAAATGTAGAGAGGAGGGAGTGAAAGGATGCCAGGTCCGCAGGGAGGCGAGTTTTCCTCCATTTCCGCTCGGCTGCCCGGAGCCCTGTTCTGTGAGCTCGCAATGAGTCGTCGAGCCACGGAGCGGGAGGGGAGGACCGAGCCGGCCTGGAGGATAGGGGACATAGAGAGTCAAAGGATGCAGAAAGGGAGGAGAGGAGGGTGGAGGAGGCAGAATCAGGAGATAGGTTGGAGAAGGTTTGAGCAGAGGGAAGAGATGATAGGATGGAAGAGGAGAGAGTAGCAGGGGAGAGAGAGCGAAGGTTGGGACGGCGCGATACCATCCGAGTAGGGGCAGTGTGGGAAGTGTTGGATGAGAGCAAGAGGGAAAAGGATACAAGGTAGTGGTCGGAGACTTGGAGGGGAGTTGCAATGAGGTTAGTGGAAGAACAGCATCTAGTAAAGATGAGGTCGAGCATATTGCCTGCCTTGTGAGTAGGGGGAAGGTGAGAGAGTGAGGTCAAAAGAGGAGAGGAGTGGAAAGAAGGAGGCAGAGAGGAATGAGTCAAAGGTAGACGTGGGGAGGTTAAAGTCGCCCAGAACTGTGAGAGGTGAGCCGTCCTCAGGAAAGGAGGTTATCAAGGCATCAAGCTCATTGATGAACTCTCCGAGGGGACCTGGAGGGCGATAAATGATAAGGATGTTAAGCTTGAAAGGGCTGGTAACTGTGACAGCATGAAATTCAAAGGAGGCGATAGACAGATGGGTAAGGGGAGAAAGAGAGAATGACCACTTGGGAGAGATGAGGATCCCGGTGCCACCACCCCGCTGACCAGAAGCTCTCGGGGTGTGCGAGAACACGTGGGCGGACGAAGAGAGAGCAGTAGGAGTAGCAGTGTTATCTGTGGTGATCCATGTTTCCGTCAGTGCCAAGAAGTCGAGGGACTGGAGGGAGGCATAGACTTAGAACTTAGAAGTAACTTATCCAGAACATCAGTCAGCGTATTAAATTAAGGTTGGTGAAACATCCATATGTATAGTTACATTTTGCATCATGAATGTAGATATACAACATGTTCTGTTACACAAGAAAACAAAGGTACCGTGTAATCCCATTTCTTTACAGCCCTGTTCGCAAGCATTTCCCCAAGATAATCCATCCACCTGACAGGTGTGGATTTCAAGAAGCTGATTAAACAGCATGGTCATTATCACAGGTGCACCTTGAGGTGGGTACAATAAAAGGCCCCTCTAAAATGCCACAGAAGTTTGAAGGAGTGTGTAATTGGCAAGCTGACTGCAGGAATGTCCACCAGAGCTGCTGACTGCAGGAATGTCCACCAGAGCTGTTGCCAGAAAATTAATTGTGTATTTCTCTACCATAAATGTAGTTTTAGAGAATTTGGCAGTACGCCCTCAGACAATGAGAAACCATGACAGCCCAGAACCTCCACATCCGGCTTCCTCACCTGTGGGATGGCCTGAGACCAGCCACATGGACAGCTGATGAAACTGTGTGTTTGTACAACCAAATAATTTCTGCACAAACTGTCAGAAACCTTCTCAGGGAATCTCTGCATGCTCATCGTCCTCACCAGGGTCCTGACTGTAGTTCGGCATCGTAACCAACTTCAGTGGGCAAATGCTCACCTTCGATGGCCACTGGCAGGCTAGAGAAATGTGCTTTCATGGATGAATCCTAGATTCAGTGCAGATGGTAGACAGTGTGTATGGTGTCGTGTGGTCAAGCAGTTTGCTGATGTCCTGGATGACAGGAAGCTTGGCCCCAATGCTGTACCTGGCCGTACGCACTATCCTCTGTATTGCCTTGCGGTCAGAGGCCGAGCAGTTGCCGTACCAGACAGTGATGCAACCAGTCGATGGTGCAGCTGTAGAATGTTTTGATGATTTTAGGGCCCGTGCCAAATATTTTCAGTCTGAGGGGGAATAGGCTTTGTCGTGCCCTCTTCACGACTGTCTTGGTGTGTTTGGACCATTCTAGTTTGTTGTTGATGTGGTCACCAAGTAACTTGAAGCTCTCAACCTGCACCACTACAGCCCCGTCGATGAGAATGGGGGTGTGCTCAAACCTCCTTTTCCTGTAATCCACAATCATCTCCTTTGTCTTGATCACATTGAGAGAGAGGTTGTTGTCCTGGCACCTCACTGACAGGTCTCTGACCTCCTCCCTATAGGCTGCCTATAGGCTGTCATTGTTGTCAGTGATCAGGCCTACCACTGTTGTGTCATCTGCAAACTTAATGGTATGGGCCATGCAGTCATGAGTGAACAGGGAGTACAGGAGGCTACTGAGCACGCACCCCTGAGGGGCCACCGTGTTGAGAATCAGCGTGGCAGATGTGTTGTTATCTACCCTCACCACCTGGGGGAGGCCTGTCAGGAAGTCCAGGATCCAGTTGCAGAGGGAGGTGTTTAGTCCCAGGGTCCTTAGCTTTGTGATGAGCTTTGAGGGCACTATGGTGTTGAACGCTGAGCTGTAGTCAATGAACAGCATTCTCACATAGGTGTTCCTTTTGTCCAGGTGGGAAAGGGCAGTGTGGAGTGTGATAGAGATTGCATCATCTGTGGATCTGCTGGGTTGGTATGCAAATTGGAGTGGGCCCAATGAATCTATTTTAATTGACTGATTTCCTTATACAGTATAACCTGTAACTCGGCAACATCTTTAAAATGGTTGCATGTTGCGTTTATATCTTTGTTTAGTGTAAATTGCTGCATGGATATACTTCAAAGGAAATCGCACTTATACTTAATAGTCTACTGAGGCGTGGAATGTAGTCGTTGGAACATGTCGACCTGTCCTTTGGGTACCACGTTCCAAGGCTACACCAGACAAAGGCATTCATTGAGGATGGAGTGGCAGGCGGCAGGGAGCCCTGAGCAGCAGCTACGTAGGCAGTGGAGTGGGAAGCAGCTACGGAAATAAATAAAACATGCGCAGAAATCTCTGTATCTTTAGCCGTGGCAAATCGGGTATCCTGAAAATCCAGAACCACAGCCATTCCATATTATAATTGTTGTTGTTGTGGTCTCTCCTCCACTCTTGACACAATATATCCTACATCAATAGCCAGACTGCAAGCACATTGACAGGCATGACCAACCTTACACCTTTACTCTATCTGTCCCTCCCTCCTCAGACTTTGAAGTGTCAGTTTCTTTTCACTCAGCCTACCTTAAGGACACATAAGCATCTCAGACATGTCATGCCTACCTCCTCTCCTTCATCCACACACCAGCCCCCATCCCATCTCCGGCTGGCTAGCTAGCTGGCTGCACATATAAGATTCAGCCCAGTGAATGGTGACTGGCTTCATTCAGGTGTGCTCAATCTCCCAGTGATGGGTATAATTGTGCGCTGCCCTCGACTGGGTAATTGTCTTTTGATTGAGGTCATCAGAAGCCGGTGAGGGGTGAACGGTGACAGCAGAGCAGCCAGGGAGAGACTTGAGACGGCAGGGAGATGGAGGGTAGGGAGGGAGGGAGGGAGGGAGGGGAGGGAGGGAGGGGGGGAGAGGTAGAGACAGAGAGATGAGGGAGAGAAGTGTGGGGAGAAATGTTGAAGACTCAGTCCAGGTGACATGCTGTGCAGAAAAGGCTTTTTTTTACTGACTGGAACACTATGGGTTGTATAAAGCCCTATGGGGCCTGCTATTACAGACACCTGACTGAAAACCCTTTATAGTGCATAACGTTTGACCAGAGCCTTGTGGGTAGAATTCTCTAAATAGGGAATAGGGTGTCATTTGGAACACATCCCCTATGTGGGCTGGGCTGGGCCCCCTGTTATAGAGCTGGCTGCGCTGGACCCTCTGTTATGGAGCTGGCTGGGCTGGGCCCTCTGTTATAGAGCTGGCTGGGCTGGGCCCTCTGTTATAGAGCTGGCTGGGCTGGGCCCTCTGTTATAGAGCTGGCTGCGCTGGGCCCTCTGTTATAGAGCTGGCTGGGCTGGGCCCTCTGTTATAGAGCTGGCTGGGCTGGGCCCCTGTTATAGAGCTGGCTGGGCTGGGCTGGGCCCTCTGTTATAGAGCTGGCTGGGCTGGGCCCTCTGTTATAGAGCTGGCTGCGCTGGACCCTCTGTTATAGAGCTGGCTGGGCTGGGCCCTCTGTTATAGAGCTGGCTGGGCTGGGCCCTCTGTTATAGAGCTGGCTGGGCTGGGCCCTCTGTTATGGAGCTGGCTGCGCTGGGCCCTCTGTTATAGAGCTGGCTGGGCTGGGCCCTCTGTTATAGAGCTGGCTGGGCTGGGCCCTCTGTTATAGAGCTGGCTGGGCTGGGCCCTCTGTTATAGAGCTGGCTGGGCTGGGCCCTCTGTTATAGAGCTGGCTGGGCTGGGCCCTCTGTTATGGAGCTGGCTGGGCTGGGCCCTCTGTTATGGAGCTGGCTGGGCTGGGCCCCTGTTATGGAGCTGGCTGGGCTGGGCCCTCTGTTATAGAGCTGGCTGGGCTGGGCCCCCTGTTATGGAGCTGGCTGGGCTGGGCCCTCTGTTATGGAGCTGGCTGGGCTGGGCCCTCTGTTATAGAGCTGGCTGGGCTGGGCCCCCTGTTATAGAGCTGGCTGGGCTGGGCCCTCTGTTATGGAGCTGGCTGGGCTGGGCCCTCTGTTATGGAGCTGGCTGGGCTGGGCCCTCTGTTATGGAGCTGGCTGGGCTGGGCCCCTGTTATGGAGCTGGCTGGGCTGGGCCCTCTGTTATGGAGCTGGCTGGGCTGGGCCCTCTGTTATGGAGCTGGCTGGGCTGGGCCCTCTGTTATAGAGCTGGCTGGGCTGGGCCCTCTGTTATGGAGCTGGCTGGGCTGGGCCCTCTGTTATAGAGCTGGCTGGGCTGGGCCCTCTGTTATGGAGCTGGCTGGGCTGGGCCCTCTGTTATAGAGCTGGCTGGGCTGGGCCCTCTGTTATGGAGCTGGCTGGGCTGGGCCCTCTGTTATGGAGCTGGCTGGGCTGGGCCCTCTGTTATAGAGCTGGCTGGGCTGGGCCCTCTGTTATGGAGCTGGCTGCGCTGGGCCCTCTGTTATAGAGCTGGCTGGGCTGGGCCCTCTGTTATAGAGCTGGCTGCGCTGGGCCCTCTGTTATAGAGCTGGCTGGGCTGGGCCCTCTGTTATAGAGCTGGCTGGGCTGGGCCCTCTGTTATGGAGCTGGCTGGGCCCCCTGTTATGGAGCTGGCTGGGCTGGGCCCTCTGTTATGGAGCTGGCTGGGCTGGGCCCCTGTTATGGAGCTGGCTGGGCTGGGCCCTCTGTTATAGAGCTGGCTGGGCTGGGCCACCTGTTATGGAGCTGGCTGGGCTGGGCCCTCTGTTATGGAGCTGGCTGGGCTGGGCCCTCTGTTATAGAGCTGGCTGGGCTGGGCCCCCTGTTATAGAGCTGGCTGGGCTGGGCCCTCTGTTATGGAGCTGAGCTGGCTGGGCTGGGCCCTCTGTTATGGAGCTGGCTGGGCTGGGCCCTCTGTTATGGAGCTGGCTGGGCTGGGCCCCTGTTATGGAGCTGGCTGGGCTGGGCCCTCTGTTATGGAGCTGGCTGGGCTGGGCCCTCTGTTATTGAGCTGGCTGGGCTGGGCCCTCTGTTATAGAGCTGGCTGGGCTGGGCCCTCTGTTATGGAGCTGGCTGGGCTGGGCCCCTCTGTTATAGAGCTGGCTGGGCTGGGCCCCTGTTATGGAGCTGGCTGGGCTGGGCCCTCTGTTATAGAGCTGGCTGGGCTGGGCCCTCTGTTATGGAGCTGGCTGGGCTGGGCCCTCTGTTATGGAGCTGGCTGGGCTGGGCCCTCTGTTATGGAGCTGGCTGGGCTGGGCCCTCTGTTATGGAGCTGGCTGGGCTGGGCCCTCTGTTATGGAGCTGGCTGGGCTGGGCCCCCTGTTATGGAGCTGGCTGGGCTGGGCCCTCTGTTATAGAGCTGGCTGGGCTGGGCCCTCTGTTATGGAGCTGGCTGGGCTGGGCTGCCCTGTTATAGAGCTGGCTGGGCTGGGCCCCCTGTTATGGAGATGGTTGGGATGATGACAATGGGACAACAATCAGTACCATTGACATTGGCTTCATGTGTATGTTGTAGAAGGCATTGTCTGATCCTGACCAACAAGATCAAGCGTGAATGACACTCAGTTTCCCCACTCATTTGAACACCGTGATATTCTTGTCAAAATATACGAGTTCACTACTGTAATTAGGTATGTCAAACAGCTGCCATAATGTCTCAGGGTGTTCAATCCATATATTACATAGTTGACAGATATTTCACCTCTCACATCCATGCCTTTGTGATGTAGGATGGTAATAACACTTACATGTTGAACATACAGTACCAGTCAAAAGTTTGGACACATCTACTCATTCCAGGGTTTTTCTTTATTTAAAAAACAACTATTTTCTACATTGTAGAATAATAGTTAAGACATCAAAACTATTAAATAACACATATGGAATCATGTAGTAACCAAAAAAACTGTGAAACAATATATTTTATATTTGAGGTTCTTCAAAGTAGCCCCCCTTTTTCTTTCCTTCTTAATGTGTTTGAGCCAATCAGTTGTGTTGTGACAAGGTAGACAGAAGATAGCCCTATTTGGTAAAAGACCAAGTTCATATTATAGCAAGAACAGCTCAAATAAGCACAGAGAAACAAAAGTCCATCATTACTTCAAGACATGAAGGTCAGTCAATCCGGAAAATTTAAAGAACTTTGAAAGTTTCTTCAAGTGCAGTCACAAAAACCATCAAGCGCTATGATGAAACTGGCTCTCATGAGGACCGCCACAGAAAAGGAAGACCCAGAGTTTCCTCTGCTGCTGATAAATTCATTAGAGTTACCAGCCTCAGATTGCAGCCAAAAAAAATCTTCACAGATTTCAAGTAACAGACACATCTCAACATCAACTGTTCAGAGGATACTGCGTGGATCAGGCCTTCATGGTCAAATTGCTGCAAAGAAACCACTACTAAAGGACACCAATAAGAAGGAGAGACTTGCTTGGGCCGAGAAACACAAGCAATGAACATTAGACTGATGGAAATCTGTCCTTTTGTCTGATGAGTCCAAATTTGAGATTTTTTATTCCAACCGCTGTGGTTGTGAGGCACATAGTAGATGAACGGATGGTCTCCACATGTGTGGTTTACACCGTGAAGCATGGAGGAGGAGGTGTGATGGTGTGGGGCTGCTTTGCTAGTTGCTCTGTCAGTGATTTATTGAGAATTCAAGGCATACTTAACCAGCATGGCTACCACAGCATTCTGCAACAATACGCCATCACATTTGGTTTGCGCTTATTGGGACTATCATTTGTTTTTCAACAGGACAATGACCCAACACACCTCCAGGCTGTGTAAGGGCTATTTGACCAAGAAGGAGAGTGATGGAGTGCTGCATCAAATGACCTGGCCTCCACAATCACCCGACCTCAACCCAAGTCAGATGGTTTGGGATGAGTTGGACCACAGAGTGAAGGAAAAGCAGCCAACAAGTGCTCAGCATATGTGGGAAGTCCTTCAAGTCTGTTGGAAAACAATCCTCATGAAGAGGTTTGAGAGAAGCCAAGAGTGTGCATAGCTGTCATCAAGTCAATGGGTGGCTTAAACCTTAAAGAATTTAAAATATAAAATTGGAGCTATTCTTTCTATAATATGGACGTGATCTTTTACCAAATAGAGCTATCTTCTGTATCCCCCCATGACTTTGTCATGAAGCCGGTTGAGAGAATACCAAGAGTGTGAAAATCTGTCATCAAGGCAAGGCATGGCTACTTTGAAGAATTTCAAATATAAAATATATTTTGATTTGTTTAACACTTTTTTTTGGTTACTACATGATTCCCTGTGTGTTATTTCATAATGTTGATGTCTTTTTGAAATATTAAGAACAAAGAAAAACCCTGGAATGAGTAGGTGTGTCCAAACTTTTGACTGGTACTGTATATGAACATTCCTCACTTCTGCTATAACTACGTTGTGGCCTTCTGCTCTGGCTACATTGAGATAGCAACAGGTGCCGTATTCTCCTAACCTACGTTGTGGCCTGCTGCTCTGGCTACATTGAGATAGCAACAGGTGCCGTATCCTCCTAACCTACGTTGTGGCCTTCTGCTCTGGCTACATTGAGATAGCAACAGGTGCCGTATTCTCCTAACCTACGTTGTGGCCTGCTGCTCTGGCTACATTGAGATAGCAACAGGTGCCGTATTCTCCTCCTAACCTACGTTGTGGCCTGCTGCTCTGGCTACATTGAGATAGCAACAGGTGCCGTATCCTCCTAACCTACGTTGTGGCCTTCTGCTCTGGCTACATTGAGATAGCAACAGGTGCCGTATCCTCCTAACCTACGTTGTGGCCTGCTGCTCTGGCTACATTGAGATAGCAACAGGTGCCGTATCCTCCTAACCTACGTTGTGGCCTTCTGCTCTGGCTACATTGAGATAGCAACAGGTGCCGTATCCTCCTAACCTACGTTGTGGCCTTCTGCTCTGGCTACATTGAGATAGCAACAGGTATTGCCTGGTGTTAAGGTCATCTCCTGTATTAACATAGGGGGTTGTATTGCCTGGTGTTAAGGTAAGCTCCTGTATTAACATAGGGGGTTGTATTGCCTGGTGTTAAGGTAAGCTCCTGTATTAATATAGGGGATTGTATTGCCTGGTGTTAAGGTAAGCTCCTGTATTAACATAGGGGGTTGTATTGCCTGGTGAGGTAAGCTCCTGTATTAACATAGGGGGTTGTATTGCCTGGTGTTAAGGTCATCTCCTGTATTAACATAGGGGATTGTATTGCCTGGTGTTAAGGTCATCTCCTGTATTAACATAGGGGTTGTATTGCCTGGTGTTAAGGTAAGCTCCTGTATTAACATAGGGGTTGTATTGCCTGGTGTTAAGGTAAGCTCCTGTATTAACATAGGGGATTGTATTGCCTGGTGTTAAGGTAATCTCCTGTATTAACATAGGGGTTGTATTGCCTGGTGTTAAGGTCATCTCCTGTATTAACATAGGGGATTGTATTGCCTGGTGTTAAGGTAAGCTCCTGTATTAACATAGGGGTTGTATTGCCTGGTGTTAAGGTAAGCTCCTGTATTAACATAGGGGATTGTATTGCCAGGTAAGCTCCTGTATTAACATAGGGGATTGTATTGCCTGGTGTTAAGGTAAGCTCTTGTATTAACATAGGGGATTGTATTGCCTGGTGTTAAGGTAAGCTCTTGTATTAACATAGGGGATTGTATTGCCTGGTGTTAAGGTAAGCTCTTGTATTAACATAGGGGATTGTATTGACTGGTGTTAAGGTAAGCTCCTGTATTAACATAGGGGTTGTATTGCCTGGTGTTAAGGTAAGCTCTTGTATTAACATAGGGGATTGTATTGCCTGGTGTTAAGGTCATCTCCTGTATTAACATAGGGGATTGTATTGACTGGTGTTAAGGTAAGCTCCTGTATTAACATAGGGGATTGTATTGCCTGGTGTTAAGGTAAGCTCTTGTATTAACATAGGGATTGTATTGCCTGGTGTTAAGGTCATCTCCTGTATTAACATAGGGGTTGTATTGCCTGGTGTTAAGGTCATCTCCTGTATTAACATAGGGGATTGTATTGCCTGGTGTTAAGGTAAGCTCCTGTATTAACATAGGGGATTGTATTGCCTGGTGTTAAGGTAAGCTCCTGTATTAACATAGGGGGTTGTATTGCCTGGTGTTAAGGTCATCTCCTGTATTAACATAGGGGATTGTATTGCCTGGTGTTAAGGTCATCTCCTGTATTAACATAGGGGATTGTATTGCCTGGTGTTAAGGTAAGCTCCTGTATTAACATAGGGGGTTGTATTGCCTGGTGTTAAGGTAAGCTCCTGTATTAACATAGGGGATTGTATTGCCTGGTGTTAAGGTAAGCTCCTGTATTAACATAGGGGTTGTATTGCCTGGTGTTAAGGTAAGCTCCTGTATTAACATAGGGGTTGTATTGCCTGGTGTTAAGGTCATCTCCTGTATTAACATAGGGGATTGTATTGCCTGGTGTTAAGGTAAGCTCTTGTATTAACATAGGGGATTGTATTGCCTGGTGTTAAGGTAAGCTCCTGTATTAACATAGGGGTTGTATTGCCTGGTGTTAAGGTAAGCTCCTGTATTAACATAGGGGATTGTATTGCCTGGTGTTAAGGTAAGCTCTTGTATTAACATAGGGGATTGTATTGCCTGGTGTTAAGGTAAGCTCTTGTATTAACATAGGGGATTGTATTGCCTGGTGTTAAGGTAAGCTCCTGTATTAACATAGGGGATTGTATTGCCTGGTGTTAAGGTAAGCTCCTGTATTAACATAGGGGATTGTATTGACTGGTGTTAAGGTAAGCTCCTGTATTAACATAGGGGTTGTATTGCCTGGTGTTAAGGTAAGCTCCTGTATTAACATAGGGGTTGTATTGCCTGGTGTTAAGGTAAGCTCCTGTATTAACATAGGGGATTGTATTGCCTGGTGTTAAGGTAAGCTCCTGTATTAACATAGGGGGTTGTATTGCCTGGTGTTAAGGTAAGCTCCTGTATTAACATAGGGGATTGTATTGCCTGGTGTTAAGGTAAGCTCCTGTATTAACATAGGGGGTTGTATTGCCTGGTGTTAAGGTCATCTCCTGTATTAACATAGGGGATTGTATTGCCTGGTGTTAAGGTCATCTCTTGTATTAACATAGGGGATATTGCCTGGTGGGTAAGCTCCTGTATTGCCTGGTGTTAAGGTCAGCTCCTGTATTAACATAGGGGATTGTATTGCCTGGTGTTAAGGTAAGCTCCTGTATTAACATAGGGGTTGTATTGCCTGGTGTTAAGGTAAGCTCCTGTATTAACATAGGGGATTGTATTGCCTGGTGTTAAGGTAAGCTCCTGTATTAACATAGGGGGATTGTATTGCCTGGTGTTAAGGTCATCTCCTGTATTAACATAGGGGATTGTATTGCCTGGTGTTAAAGCTCTCCTGTATTAACATAGGGGAGCTGCCTGGTGTATTAACATAGGGGATTGTATTGCCTGGTGTTAAGGTCATCTCCTGTATTAACATAGGGGATTGTATTGCCTGGTGTTAAGGTCATCTCTTGTATTAACATAGGGGGTTGTATTGCCTGGTGTTAAGGTAAGCTCCTGTATTAACATAGGGGATTGTATTGCCTGGTGTTAAGGTAAGCTCCTGTATTAACATAGGGGATTGTATTGCCTGGTGTTAAGGTCATCTCCTGTATTAACATAGGGGATTGTATTGCCTGGTGTTAAGGTAAGCTCCTGTATTAACATAGGGGATTGTATTGCCTGGTGTTGGTGTATTAACATAGGGGATTGTATTGCCTGGTGTTAAGGTCATCTCCTGTATTAACATAGGGGATTGTATTGCCTGGTGTTAAGGTAAGCTCCTGTATTAACATAGGGATTGTATTGCCTGGTGTTAAGGTAAGCTCTTGTATTAACATAGGGGATTGTATTGCCTTGTGTTAAGGTAAGCTCCTGTATTAACATAGGGGATTGTATTGCCTGGTGTTAAGGTAAGCTCCTGTATTAACATAGGGGTTGTATTGCCTGGTGTTAAGGTAAGCTCCTGTATTAACATAGGGGGTTGTATTGCCTGGTGTTAAGGTAAGCTCCTGTATTAACATAGGGGATTGTATTGCCTGGTGTTAAGGTAAGCTCCTGTATTAACATAGGGGATTGTATTGCCTGGTGTTAAGGTCATCTCCTGTATTAACATAGGGGATTGTATTGCCTGGTGTTAAGGTCATCTCCTGTATTAACATAGGGGGTTGTATTGCCTGGTGTTAAGGTCATCTCCTGTATTAACATAGGGGGTTGTATTGCCTGGTGTTAAGGTAAGCTCCTGTATTAACATAGGGGGTTGTATTGACTGGTGCTAAGGTCAGGAAGTGATGAGCAGTATGGAGTGTAATCCCAGTTTTATCACATTTTGAAGTTAATCCTCCGGGAGCCCTGAGATGAATTCCTCCAGTACGTGAAGCACAACTGATCTTAAAGAAGCTTAAAAGCCTACACACTGTTTCAAAGACCAATTCTACATCAATAAACTGCCAGGTTTTGATCCTCACAGAGTTTATTCCTGTTCTGTTCCTCTCTCTGTCTCCTCATCTAAACGTTTTATTGATTCCTTGTATCGCATATATTTCCTTCATTATCTGTATGGGATGACCTTTGGACACTTGGTTAAAATTCAATATAGAAACAGTGAATATCATAGATTCCAAATGTTTGTGTTACAGCAAATAGAGGGAGCAGAGTAAACTCATTGCTTTTGTAATATAATGCGAGATATAATTCAAGTATTGTAACAGATGATTATATAGCTATTTGAAAGAGAGGTGCGGTCAAGCAAAAGTTTTGGTTCATAAACAAACCTATAGTACCAGGCCTGACTGTACTGGTTCGGTCCACTGGCAAATGCGACAGGATTTACAGTAAAACACAACATCTGGTTTCAGACCAGGCCAGAAGAAGTTATGCAAGAAGCAGTCATATGTCTTGTTGACCCCAAGATGGCCTGCCATATTACCATTGTGAGCCAACCTCAGTATCTCTTGTCAACCAGAGACTTACTGTGCTGTAGTGCTCCCGGTCCCAACCAGAGACTTGATGGCTAGTAGCCGAAAGGTTGTTGGTTTGAATCCTTGAGCCGACGAGGTGAAAAGTCTATTGCTGTGCCCTTGAGCAAGGCACTTAACCATAATAGCTCTTGTTAGTCACCTTAGTGAAGAGCATCTGTTAAGTGACTCAAATGTCAAGTAGCAGCAGGAGCAGAAGTACATTTACATTTTAGTAATTTAGCAGACACTCTTATCCAGAGTGACTTACAGTTATGACCGACCTGCTTAATTGGTCTTATGCAGCAAAATCTTAAATGTTGTTTTTTACATTGAATAAAAGTAGAGAATAGAAAATGGTATATTATATAATACAGTTGAGAAACAATGGGAAAGTAATTCTGCTTTGAAAATTGATAAACTTGTAACCTCACTTTTGAGAAAATGTCCCTTTGAATGTTTTGGTACACCTACTGGAGAGCTCTTCTTTGTCTCCACCCATTCAGCATCGTTCACACCCTCTTAAGCTTTAGCCCCGCCCATTCAGCATCGTTCACACCCTCTTAAGCTTTAGCCCCACCCATTCAGCATCGCCCCACTTTAGCCCCACCCATTCAGCATCGTTCACACCCTCCTTTAGCCCCGCCCATTCAGCATCGTTCACACCCTCTTAAGCTTTAGCCCCACCCATTCAGCATCGTTCACACCCTCTTTTGTCTAAGAGTACAGTAGTGTACTAAACAAACAACGATTTCAAGACTAAAGGCTGGTTTATACTATCGACATGTCTGTAGACAGTTGTTGCATTGACATCTTGAGTAGTCTATTGTCGTCCGACATCAAAATTGTCGTTGTCGTTATCCAAAAAATATAAACCCAAAACGACAGGCTTCATGACGTCAGCAGCCTGGTGGTCCAACATAGCCTAACTAGTGTATTTTAACGACAATAAACACATCCGTTTAAACATTCATTTAGTTTATGTCAATCTAGCAAACCAGGCAACTAAAAGCAACTTTCTAAACAAAGTTTTGTTTAGACAGAAAAGAAAACAAAGTAGTGATCAGAGACCTGGAGGGGAGGGAGGGGGGGTTACAGTGAGATTAGTAGGAGAACAGAGACCTGGAGGAGGTTACAGTGAGATTAGTAGGAGAACAGAGACCTGGAGGAGGTTACAGTGAGATTAGTAGGAGAACAGAGACCTGGGGGGTTACAGTGAGATTAGTAGGATAACAG